>NC_046660.1:56607765-56611345 GCF_010883055.1 Belonocnema kinseyi
ACATGGATACACCATTACACTCCTGAGACAAAGGAACAATCCAAACAGTGGATTTCCACAGCCGAACCAGCTCCAAAGAAGGCAAAGACCGTAAAGTCAGCTAGTAAGGTTATGGCTACAGTTTTTTGGGATAGACGTGGAATTATACATGTTGACTACTTGGAAAAGGGTAAAACAATCACTGGTGAATATTATGCATCATTATTAGAGCAGCTGAAAGAAGAAATTTAAAAAAAACGACCACATTTGACGAGAAAAAAATTCTCTTTCATCACGACAACGCCCGAGTTCACACATGCTTCGTTTCAATGGCTAAAATTGAAGAACTAAAATTCGAATTGGTCGAACACCCACCGTATTCACCAGATTTAGCCCCCAGTGACATTTTCTTATTTCCAAACTTGAAAAAATGGCTCGGCATTTTTCTGAAGGATTAAAAAAACTTGAAAAGCGATTGACCAAGTGTATAGAGCTCCAAGGAGATTATGTTGAAAAATAAAAAAAAATTTACCCAAAAATATTGTTTTTATACTTCATTCTAAGGACTTATTGAACTACCCTCGTATTGTAATACAATAAAATTATCAAAGTAATTTATAGTTTCTTAAACATTTACGAGTATTCTTACGAAACAAATTAGTACTAAAAAATTATAAGATATGTCGAAAATTAAGTGAGAAGCAATGCTTCTCCTGCTGTTTCAGGTCATCAAATGAGGTCACCAAATAAATGGTTTCCTCGTCAAGTATTCGACCATACAAAAAAACGAAAGAATTTGCCGTGCGAAAAAAAGATAGATAAAGGAAAAATATATCAAATTTAAATAACAAATTTATTGAACTCATGAGGCGTATACTCAATTTGGTTGTGCTGGGAAAAATCACTTAGAGCTAGAAATGGAATGTATTAATGATGAAACTTTCCATACTCTATTGAGCAAGATAAGTTCTGATCCTGAAAACTATAAAGATGCAAAGAGTACTTAAAAAATGTCAAGCAGCCATTAATAGCATGCCAAATGATATGAGGAAAAATAAGTTTTTAAAAATTGTAAATGGAGAATCTAAAATAAAAAGTGGACATAAGCTATCAGTAAAAGACTCGCAGTGAATCCTCAAGCATAGAGTAGATGCCGATGAAATAGTGAAATATAAGGCGTGTTTGGTGATCAGAAGCCTTTAGGATAAAAATATTATGAATTGATAGACTTATACTCCTAGTTCTAGGTTACACTTGGTATGTGATGTAATTGGCATTGGGCATGGGCTTGAAAAAATCGGATTCAGAACCTGGTTTATTTATCTGTAGAACAAATAATAAATTATTGGTATTACTGTATTTTTTTGACGATATAATAATCGTAAAC
Source organism: Belonocnema kinseyi (assembly GCF_010883055.1). Taxonomy (NCBI): domain Eukaryota; kingdom Metazoa; phylum Arthropoda; class Insecta; order Hymenoptera; family Cynipidae; genus Belonocnema; species Belonocnema kinseyi. The sequence continues at coordinate 56,609,132 of NC_046660.1, forward strand.
CATGATGAGATAAAATTAAGAGAAGTTCCACACACTTTAAACCAAAAACTGGAAATCAATGTTTTAGGTGAGCCAAAATAATTTTTACAAATTAAATTAAGGCATGGTCGAGAAAATAAATTAATTTAATTACGCGACAAGAAATATTTAGAAAAGAGTTTGAACAAATGATAAAATCTGTTTTCTATCATGTTAAGCGTACTAATTTAAGACCTTTAGTCTAAAGTATCCAGGTGGGAATAATGATGTATAAGCATATTTAGATACACTTTTTTGTCGAACACACAAACAAACATGCGGATCATTGTTAATTAGCAAAGCTGAATATGTGTCTATGAGCGAAACAAGTAGAGAAATTCTTTCAATTTAAAACTCATTCAAATTGATATTAAAAGATTGAGAACAATGGCTTCCTATGACTATAATTTGACAAAAAAGCTACTGGCAGGGTGGTTGAAACAAATGGGATAAATCGTTTGAAAGATATGATATAGATGACAGAACCAATATTTGCGCACCCCAGGCGCGCTCAAACTCACGTTCGAAGCAAACCACGCGCCCAGCGCAAGATGAGCATGTGTCCTCGTTGCGGCTAGATTTTTACATTCTCATCCTAATGAGAAGGTATCGGTTTTATGTAAAAGTTCAATTTGTCGGTTTTCATCAAATCTCCATGTTTTGAGACCCACTGAGTCAGAAAAAACGATTTTTACGAAGGTGTTTGTCTGTCTGTCTGTAGTCTATAGTTTGTATTCTGTAGACACGATAACTTTCGTTAAATTCATCAGATTGGATTCTGCTTTGACACACTTTTTCAAAACCTAAAAAGAAAGACCAAGTTCGTAAAGCAGCTATTTTGGATGAAAATTCAATAAGTGAGCGCGTTTTCAAAATTTTTGAAACCACATTTTTTCAAGATTTTAAAATTCTATAAACGGTTATTCATAATATTCAGAAATCCAAACAATTTTTTTATGACTTTTTTCTATAAAAAGAAAATTATCTGAGTTAAAGCATTTTCAGAATAAAAAAAAACGAAATGAACGTTTCAAGCCAAACAAAGCATGATATGAAGAAAAAATCAAAAAAAGAAAAATGTTCTTTTTTGAAAGCCCTATAAGATGATCATAACAACTTTTTTTTATTTGGTCGAAAAGTTGAAAATTCAAAATTTGATGGTACCAAAAATTTTTGAAACCACATTTTTCAAGATTTTACTATTCTATGTACGATTCTTCATAGTACTTACAAACTGATACAATTTATCATTATGACGTTTTTGTATTAAAAGAAAATCATCAGAGTTAGAACATTTTCAAAATCTAAAAAAACAAACTAAAATAGACATTTCAAGCTAACCAACGAATGATATAAAAATAGGTCAAGAAAAGCAAAACATTCGTTTTTTAAATCCCTACAAGATGATTATAAGGGGCATTATTCCTTAACTGCCCCAACTCAAAAAGTCATGTTTTTCGATTGTCTGTAAATTCTGGGAATATGTTCGCCTACCCAACAGTAGTTAATCCACAAACTTATAGACCAGGATTACCAACCCTCCCCAAGTGAGGGGGGCGGGGGTCGAATTTTCAACCCCAATGCCTGCAGGGGTAGTTTCAAATGCCTGTAACTTCCTTTCTAATTACGCGATTTAAAATTTTTATGAGGGTTTTGGAACTTGCTTTTTACACGCTTTCATCCTATTATATTATTTATAACAAAAAATTGTTTAAACATTTTTTTCAATAAATCAATTGTTTATTTAACTTTTTTCGCAATTTAGGCATCTACGACTTTTTTTTAAATAGTCTCAACAGAAAGCTTGACTTTTTTACTGTGAAAAACGTCTCATAAGAAAATGGACAAATTGAAATTCATTGAGTTACAGAGCCGGTTGTAGAAGGAGTCCTCGCGCTCGCTCTCGGGCGTTATGCGGCAGCATACCGCGGAACAGTTTTCAAGTATGCCATTTTTTTGTATTACTCACATTGATCCAAAATTGCATGAAGTCATCGGAAAAAACTATTCAGTAATGTTAACCAGTAAGTTTGAAGAAGTTGAAAATTTTTAAAGTTATTATGAAAACATGTTAAGTAAAAAGCACTTACACCGTGACACGGTTGCTGTGCATTTATACCAAAGGTTAATTGTTGACTATCTTAAGAAGCGTTTCAATCCTAAGAAATTTCATTATGTCACAGATGGAGCACCACA
>NC_046660.1:56611445-56640700 GCF_010883055.1 Belonocnema kinseyi
CTGGTCTATAAGTTTGTGGATTAACTACTGTTGGGTAGGCGAACATATTCCCAGAATTTAGAGACAATTGAAAAACATGACTTTTTGAGTTGGGGCAGTTGACGAATAATGCCCCATAAAAAGCATTTTAATTTGGTCGGAAAGTCGAAAATTCAAAATTTGATCGTACCAAAAATGTTTAAAACCGCATTTTTTCAAGATTTCAAAATTCGGTGTTCGTTTCTTCATAGTACTCAGAAACTCAAACAATTTATCCTAATGACTTTTTTCTGTAAAAAGACAATTATCAGAGTTAGAGAATTTTCAAGATCCAAAAAAATAAACTAAAATTAACATTTTAAGCCAAACGACTTATGATATGGGAAAAAGTTAACAAAAGAAAAACGTTCCTTTTTGAAAGCCCTACAAGACGATAATAACAGCTTTTTTAATTTGGTCGAAAAGTTGAAAATTCCAAATTTGATCCTACCAAAAATGTTTGAAACCACATTTTTTCAAGATTTCAAAATTCGATGTACGGAAAGACCTACAAATTCGTAATGAATCACTTTCTAATAGAAGGCGTAGTTTTTGATTATAGTCGTAAAAAACAACATTAAAAATTTTAAAATTAAAAAATTTTGGACTGACGACTTAAGCTACGAAAAAAAATTAGACAAAACGTGTTTATCTAAAAGAGAGCTATAATTTTTGATAGGATACATCGTAGAACACAAGATCAAAAATAAAAAAATGATAAAAACAAGGAAATAAGAGTTTGTATGATTCAATTTTTATGCATATTATAAATTGCAATGATAAACATTTATTGAAATGATACATTTTTCAGTGCAGCTTAGAATAAAATTTAAAGCAAAATGAGAAACAAATATAAAAATAATCACGATAAATACAATTTGCTCTGTATTTTGCAATTTTTTAATAAGTAATCCCAGGCAGGGTTACATAAAAATTGTATTATATTTGATATAAAAGTGTTGTGTATAATGTAGAAAAGTTAGCATGTTAAACAAAATCGAATGAGAAGCACGAGCTACGTGATCAGAATGTGTTCGTTAAAGCCGAAAGTGCTTTAACAAAAGAGCGTTCAAAATCACATAATTACAGTTGTCGGTCCCTTGACCTTTGATTTCAAAAGTTCTGTGTACGAATGCGGGAGAAATGCAAAGACCGAGCGCGAAGTGCAACTGCTATCAGTCGCGTTTCAAAGGTACGCTCAAATTCTCGAGCTAAGCTCTTATAACGAAAGAGAATTGACAATCACCAATGAAATTTCTATAGATTGTAGATAAATATAGAGGATTTTTTCGGGCTGCACATGAGCCGGGGTATTCGATGCTGGAATTTGACGTGGCGCTTGCACCGGTAGTCGATGCGATAATATGCCGATACAGAATTAGCAAAATAGAAAACCTTTAATGTACACTTTTTATCTGACATAAATGTAATTATTCTTATATTAGGCCCGAAAAATGCAAATTCAGGAAAACCTTCAACTTTGATGAAGCAAAAAAAAACGATACTTTGGATAAAATTTAAAAAAATGGAAACAAAGTATCACTACTTTTTTTGTTGACAAGAAAATGATGGAAAAATTAAAAAAAAAATGAAATAAATGCTAAAATGAGTTGGCAATTTTTCTTCGTAGACATTGCGTTCAGAATGAAAACAAAAGTAAACATTAATTTGTTTGGAAAACACTTTGGCCCATTGGCAAAGACTGATAGGAAAATTTAAGTAGTATTCATGAATGCGTTGCAATTTCGCTCTATAAACATATTTTTGACAGCTACGTCTTATCTCATCACTCACCCTTTTACGATGCGAAATCACGAAAAAATTCCACTCATCTTTCATATCGAAATCTCTTTCATGATTAGCACGATTCATAAAGTTGAATTTTCGATTAGGTCAAGATCTTTCTCAAAAACGTTTATTTTAACTTTTGTTTCCATGCTGAGCACAATGGCTACGAACAAAAATAACAGAATCTCCTTTTAGCGATGCAATTGCTCTAAAAAGTTTCCTTAACCATAACTATTTTCCAAACAAAAACACAAAAAACTTTTAGGGCAAATTTTTGCAAAATATGCAATATCTCTCAAACATGATTTTGGCAAATAAACAAATAAATAATTATGCTTTTTTTCTTTTTTGTTGTAGTTTATTCGAAAAGTTGAAAATTCAAAATTTGATGGTACCAAAAATGTTTGAAACCACATCTATCAAGATTTTAAAATTCTATGTACGATTATTCATAGTACTTAGAAACTGAAATAATTTATCCCTATGACGTTTTTGTATACAAAAAAAATCATCAGTCAGAGCTTTTTCAAAATCAAAAAAAAAAAAACTAAAATGGACATTTCAAGCCAAACAACGAATTATATGACTATAACTATTTTTCAGACAAAAACACAAAAAACTTGAAGGGAAAATTTTTGCAAAATATTAAATATTTGTCAAACATGATTTTGTCAAAAAAATAAAATAAATAATGATGCTTTTTTCGTTTTCGTCGTAGTTTATTCGTATTGATTTTATTTGAAGTATCGTATTTGTTTTTGTTTGATCTATGTATAAAGTTTTCCTTAGAATTTTTGAGAAAAATTGTACCTTCATTGAACCATGGGAAAATCGAAACAATTCATTTCTATTTTCTTGATTTTTTACTAGTATAACTGCAACAATACATAAGAATACGCAGCGGAATTTTGTAGCGTTCAGAGCTGCGCGGTTTATATGAATTGCACGGAGGGCTGCGCAGTATCGACCTAAAATATGGAGGGGTGCGCATTAGTGATGCATAAAAGACCAAGTGATAGTGACATGCGGTAAGTTAGGCTGCGCAGTGGATACCTACGAGTCTTACGGCTGCACAGTAAGTGTGTATAAACTATAGAGCTGCGCAGTACGTATTCGTGACACATAGAGATGTACAGTAAAGTTTGGTGATGAATTATATTGCGCAGTAGACATCTAACATATGAAGGAAGGTGTACACTGAGAAAAAATACTCCTTTATCAATGAAATATTGGTTTAAAGAATTAAACAGTGCTTTCACGCTCAGTCAAATGCATACGTTAACAGTTACAAAGCATATTGTATTGCTTCTTATTTTCTTAATTAAAGTAAAACATTACTAATGTATTAAAAAATTGATTGGGCTCAACTGAAGATGGCATAGACATAATAGTAAAATATTATAAAGGTAACTACATGTGAAATTTGAAGCAAGCGATATGTCCTATAAATTAATAGCATCATGCTCTCAATTCTACAGTGCGCCGCTATCGTTGCGAAAGTAGAAAAGTTGAATTTTATAGTATGCCTGCCATAATCTATTAGCAGAAATTTCAGATTTAAAGACGGAAAATGTGGATTCAAATGCAAAATTAATTTGTTTTTCAGAAGTTTAATCTCCATACAATATTCTGAACTAATATAATTGTCGGTTTTGGTCAGGAAAGACGTATTACGCTAAGAAGATATCATAAATACTAATGGCATTCATTCGACACTTTTGAACTTACAAGGCTAATGCCTCTGCAGCATTGACTTTTTGATTCAGCTATCATCAATCGATATTATGTCAAAAATAATTAGACACATAATAGATTTAATGCTTTCACGATGATTCATTTTGATAAAAAGAAATATAAAAATATACAAAACGTAGTTTTATACACGATTGGAACTCGAAATACCTCTTTTATATATTAGACACTTGCCCAGGCTATAGCTAGTTCAAATCTTTTATTTGGCAACTTTTTTTCTTCATTTTTTCCATTTTTCGCATTGTGAGTATGTCAAATAATAGTTTTTGATGCCCCCGGCGATCAATTTTTTCCCCTCCAAAATAGTAAAATTATTAGGAAATAACTATCATGCAGACACTTTTCGATTCATTTTTTTTGCTTAATCGTAATTTCACGTAATTTATTGCCCTTGTTTTCGAAATAAGTTATGATTCAAATGTTTTACGAAGACAACCACCCATAAATATATTCAGAACAAAAAATATAATTTTAAAGATATTTAGATAATTGAAAATTGAAAAGCTTGCATTTCTTTCATGTTTTAAACTTTTTTTCTTTTTTAAATAGAAGTGTGAGAAGGTACAGTCGAACCTCGGACACTCACCCATCGGGATCGGACGTATAGGACGTACAGGAGTAAATTAATAAATGTCAGTTAATTTTTCTATAACAATAATCTCAATTAAAAATAGAGGCTAAACCAATAATTTTAAATAGCAATTACTAACTAAAAATATAAAATGTTAGATAGTTAAAACAAATTTTTGCAAAACTCCATTTATTTTAATCGTTTTGATTTTAAGTTTTGACTTCAATATATACTCTGATTAGTCATTCAAAAATCAATTTTATAAAATGAATTATATTCTTTTTTAAATTAATTCTCATATAATTATTAGCATATTTTATTTTTGCCTATTAATATATGTTAATATTTGGTTTAATAATAATAAATAATAGTACCATCCCAAATAAAAATGCTTCGACTTGAGTTCGACTTGAATTGCCCCTAATCAAGAGATGCTGAAGTCGAAAAGGTCGAATCAAGCATGTCTCAGTTTTGAGAGGGAGCGAGACTTCAACTTATGTCTTGGAGACAAGTTTTTATGTTTTGAAGACATAAATTTATCTCTTGAGTCGTATTTTTATGACTTAAACATGTACGGTTTATAGCTTCGAGCGTATACTTGCCATTAAAAAAGATTATTTCTAACAGTCATAAAAGCTAATCTTGGTTTATGCTTAAACAATCTTGTATATTTTTATACATTATACATATTGAATCAACTTATTTACGGATTGTTATTTGTATTATACTTGTTTGACGATGATACCGAAAATGTTGTTTGTTTTTACGTATTTCTAACAGCTTAAGAAATCCTTCTAGAAAGTTACAATTTTAATTTTTTTGAAGAAATTTTTTAAGGGTTATACTCGTTTAGACCCACCGATTCTAAATTTCTAGATCAAAAATAACTAATCTAATAATTACAAATTTGATAAAAAGAGATATTTCGGGTTTCACTCAAGTAAAAAACTATGAATTGTTTGCCGACGCTTCGTGAACATTGCAGTTCACATCTTCAGAACTGACCTGAAACTGAGGTATCAGGTCATGATGTTCTTAGATATACTCTCTACGATGCTTGTGATTGGCCAGAGCGCCCCACTATGAGGACTGGTCGTAATTGATTGGCCATTCAAGTCTTTTTTTAAAAATCCGGGAGAACGGCAAGCCAAATCGGATTGGTATTATATCCATTGTACCTATTGATGTTATCAGGGTGTTTTAAGATTTCGATTTCTTCTCTATGTTTTCTTGGAAATTTGTTGTGTGTTTTTGTCATGACTATTGTTTCATCAAATAAAATGTTATGTCCTTCATACGTTGGCTCATCGCTCTCCCGGTTTTTCCAATATAGACTTTGCCACAAGAACAAGGGATTTTATATACTCCTGGATCACTGAGGGGTGCCTTTTTATCTTTAGGGTTATTTAGTAGTTGTCCTATTTTCGCAGGTGGTTTGAATATGGTTGGATGTTGTGTTTGTTCAGAATTCTTCCTATTTGTTCTGTGACACTTTGGATGTAGGGTAGGGTGGTGGTAATTTTTTTCTCTCTTGCTTTTGTAGGTTGTGTTGACTTGCTTTTTTGAGTGTGTTTTCTTATTGCTTTATCCATTTTTTTTTGTTTGCGTAATCGTTCTGTATTTAGATTTGTTAACATTTTGTAATTCCTTTTGTAAGTTATCTTTTTCTGTCATGGAGACAGCTCTGGATACAAGGGAGTTAATGACCAATTGCTTTTGAGATTGGTTGTTGAAAGAGAAGTAAGTAGTATTGAGAGAGTGTTCTATCAAAGTTACGAGCTTGAAAGGGGAGGCTGGGAAAGATTTAATAATATCATTTATATCCCAGATTGGTACTTTCGTAAAAAGAGATACTATGTCGAAACTCACTATGATGTCTTGGGCTAGGTTGTAAGTTGGTGAGTTTATTGCGTTGACGATCGGTCTGAGTGGATTGTTTTCTTTGTGGATTTTTGGGAGCCCGTAAAGTCTTGGAGAGATGACATTAGTAGGTATTAAGTTAGATATTGTTTGGATGTCAAGTTTAAAGTGTTTGAGAAGAGTTTTCATTTTACTGACGGTTATTTTTGTGGGGTCCTTTTGAAGTTTTTTGTATGTATCATCAGTTAGAAGGTCCATTATTTTGATGTTATAGTCTTCTTCATTCATTATTACTGTTGTGTTGCCTTTGTCTGCGGGTAATATTATAATACCTTTATTTTGATTAAGTTCTTTAATTGCGGTTTTTTACTGTTTTGTTAAGTTTGATGAGGGAACTTGAGCTTGGCGTAAAATGTTGGCCGTCCTGCGTCGTATGTTGATGGAGCTACAGCAAAATTATGTTCTTTAGATAAGGCTGAAATCATTTCATTGTTGAGAGGCTGGTCAGAGATGTTTTTTACTGTATTTATTAGTTCAGTTTGCTTTACTCGAAGTAATTTGTCAAATTTTGTTTTTTGTTTTTGGGTGGGAAGCTCTTTAATCCGTTGGGATTGGTCAACCGATATGCGGTCTAATGTGGACCAAATGTGAAATCCGAGGGTATTTGATAGGAAAAGGGGAAGTTTCAATAGGTTTTCAGAGGTAGTGTGCAGAAGAAATTTGGGATGCTGTATTATTTCTTTCACGAGAAGCAAACTTGTATTATGCAGAATCGATTTGGGTTTAGATGTTCCCAAATTATTTTTCAATTGTAAGAATTTTGGGACGATTTTGTTGTCCCTGCACCGTTTCAAAAAAGCTAAGGATATTAGTAGCTCACCTTGAGACGTCCTGAGCTTACTAGAGGTGTTGGCCTCAGTAAGAATAATCTCCCCGTAGAGTTCCTTAATAATAGATTTTATGGTTTCACGATAATTCATTTTGATAAAAAGAGATATTTCGGGTTTCACTCGTGTAGAAAACTACGAATTATTTGCCGACGTTTTGTGAACATTGCAGTTCCCATCTTCAGGGCTGACATGAAACTGAGTTTTCAGTCCCCACGGTGGGGCGTTTTGGCCAATCAGAGGCATCGTAGAGAGTATACCAACCTAGCATGTTTCCTCGCTGCAAAACTAAATCCTTTTACAGGAAACTCCACCACTCACGTCCGAAACTCATTTGACTTTATTAAAAAGATACAACAGATTCACATTGAACCCCAAGACATCATAGTGTGTTTCGACATAGTATCTCTTTTTACGAAAGTACCAATCTCGGATACAATTGATATTATTAAATCTTTCACAAACTTCCCTTTCGAGCTCGTAACTTTGATAGAACACTGTCTCAATAATACTTACTTCTCTTTCAACAAACAAATCTACGAACAAACCTCAGGGGCAGCAATGGGATCCCCGATCTCACCTGTAACAGCCAATGTCTTTATGGAACATCTAGATACTAAAATCTTCATCCAAGCCAAACTTAAACCAGAATTCTGGATCCGTTACGTTGATGACACATTTGTCATTTGGCGACATGGACGAGATAAACTAAATAAGTTTTTCGATTTTATCAATCAATTACATCCTAATATCCAGTTCACCATGGAAATAGAACAAAACGGAAAATTGCCTTTCTTGGGCGTCTTAGTTTACAAAAATCTGATAACACATTAGGACATGAAGTTTACGGAAAACCCACGCTCACAAACAGATACCTACATGCCTCCTCCCACCTTCACCCATCTCAAAAACAATCAGTCATCAACTGCCTTGTATACAGAGCTGTCTCCACAACAGACAAAGATAACTTAGAAAAGGAATTACAAAACGTTAAAAAATCTTAATACAGAACGATTACGCAAACAAAAAAATTGATAAAGCAATAAGAAAACACACTCAAAAAGGCAAGTCAACACAACCTACGAAAGAAAGAGAAAGAAAAATGACCACCACCCTACCCTACATCCATGGTGTCACAGAACAAATAGAAAGAATTCTCAACAAACACAACATCCAAACTATACTTAAACCACCTGCGAAAATAGGACAACTACTAAATAACCCTAAAGATAAAGAGGCACCCCTTAGTGATCCAGGAGTATATAAAATCCCTTGTTCTTGTGGCAAAGTCTATATTGGAAAAAGCGGGAGAGCGATGAGCCAACGTATGAAGGAACATGAAAGTAAAGTCAGGCTAAAACATTTCACGCAATCAGCACTAGCTGAGCATCATATCGAAACAGGACATAACATTTTATTTGATGAAACAATAGTCATGGTAAAAACACACAACAAATTCCCAAGAAAACATAGAGAAGAAATCGAAATCTTAAAACACCCTAATAACATCAATAGGGACAATGGATATAATACCAATCCGGTTTGGCTTTCCGTTCTCCTGGATTTAAAAAAAGAAAGACTTGATTGGCCAATCAAGTAAGACCAGTCCCCACGGTGGGGCGCTTTGGCCAATGACAGGCATCGTAGAGAGTATACCTAAGAACATCATGACCTGATACCTCAGTTTCAGGTCAGTCCTGATGATGTGAACTGCAATGTTCACGAAACGTCGGCAGGCAATTCGAGTGAAACCCGAATTATCTCTTTTTATCAAGATGAATCATCGTGAAAGCATAAAATCAATTACAAATTTTTCATTCATTAATTTTAATCTCATTTATGTGCCAAAAAAGTTCAAAAATCTTAGCCAAGACAAGGCTCGTCTTAAGTCAAGTAAACGTCGTCTTAGCCAAGACGAGGCTCGACTTAAGACAAGTAAACGGCGTTTAACCTGTCGTGACCATAAAAGTAAGACGAAGGCCTATGCCTCAACTCAGTTTTAAGACGCAGCCAGGCATCGATGTCTTGGAGAGGAATTCAAGACATAACCAGGTCAAACTCAAGTCGAAGCATTTTTAATCGGGAGACCACGTCGAAGAAATGGTAATTTGCGGAAAGCTTAAAAAAAATTCTTAAAATATATATCGGCCACTTCAAATTTTTTTTTCAAATCGGCGATGTGACCATTTTAACAAGTTCGCTAAATATCTACTGTGACTATTCTCACTCCTTAACCATTGACTACATGGAGAAATGTTCTGCATATTAACTGAGTAATTTAGAGGCAGATATTTTAGGCATACAATATATGAATTGCATACAATATTTGTATATAAAATTTACATAATAACAATTGAGTTGATGTTAAAACCTGAATTTGATTAGAAGCAGTTTTTTTAGACTAATAAATAATGATATATACTTTTTGTATACACTTTTTCTATGAGCTATTCTGAAACTAATTTTAGGAAAATAATCGCCAGCTAAATCGTTGACATGGCCAGGCAGCATTTTTTCTCGAATTGAACGAAAGATTGGAATAATAAATATAGTACATATTATATTATTACATCCATGACATTTCAATCATGATCTTATAGTTTATAGGCGGAAAACTTGTCATTCTGAGATACTGATATTTATGTTTCATCATTTATTCCAAGCTCAGCAAGAAATATCCGAAAATTATTAAACCATTAACAAAAGCAGTAGAAATATTTTTTAAGGATTCGACTAGTTTTTAAAAACAAAAACAATTGATGGGCTGGCTTAGACATAAAACTATCCTAGGAGAGCCTCGTGGAAGAGGTAATTATAGTTAAAGGAACTATTTCTCCATAAAATTATTAAATAATTTTTTTCATGGCCCTGAACTAAAAAAATATCTATGTCTTTCTACAAAAGTTTGAGTATAAAGTTAGTTGTCATTATTGGTGTAATAGCATGTAATAGTAAAATCCTATTAATAAATAGGAGCTTATTATCTTTGCAACAGGATCGTCTCAAACTTTGCCAACCCTAATTTCTAAAAAGTATGAAGAAATTGGAGATTCAGAAGTCCGCGTCCGGCTTGAAGACGTTATGTATATAATCGCGGAAAAGTGTCCTCTACTGATGCCACGTCCAGACCGGTGCTTTGAGGCACGTGTAAGTAATTTTCATAAGTCAGAATTATAGTATTATAGTATTTCAGAATTATTTGATTTAAAAATTTAATCAGATTTTTTCTATTCATTCTTTAACTCACAATGAGGTCGATAAAATAATTATGGCGGTTTGAAGTAGATGTTTCAAATATTATAAGTGATAAGAACTCGAAGCAAGGAATCATTTAAATTCAGGTATAAATTTTGAAATATGTTAATGAGAAAAGGTTTACAACAAAAACGAGTTTTTTAAATACGAAACCATAGCTTCGTTACTATAAACATCTATTTTTAATACCATAGAAATGCCTAAAACTTCGTAATTAATCAACAAAATATACTAATATTATATTTCCATCGATCAGTCTCGAACCAGGAAATTTAGTATTTCCAAAGAACTCAAGTAAACACAAACATTAAAAGTTTATAAACAACTTCCATAATTAATTTTATCCTCATGCTGTAGAAGCAACGCGCAATAATAAATGCTAATGTGCTAATTGAAAATATAAACCAGAAAATATTCGTAAATGACATCTTCAAAGTTAATTGAAAAAGAAATTATTTCTCAAAATGTGAAAAATAGCAAATATTGATATTTTGCGAGCTGGAAAATGTTTAGCATGTGACTGAAAATTCACCCTGGCTTTTTCACTTCAGAACATTATTATTTTTGTAAAATATTAAAATTTTATAGACACTTCTAATTTATCAAAAAAATCAAATTGATTTTGTGACATCATGTTAAAAATATTAATTATAGCAATTTTTAATTCTTAATAGTCTTATATTTCAGACCAGTCAACTACTAAATGTTAGAGTAAATCAACAGGTAGTCAAGTCCTTTAAAACTAGAAAAATTTAATAATATATAACTGCAGGAAAATATTTGATGTGATAAATGTGAAAAGAATAGTTATTAAAATTGCTAAAAATGACAACCATAGTTAACTTCTTGAGCTGCAAATGGGATAATGTGAAACGGAACTTTCGTTTTAATTTTCAGGTCTAAAATGGAGTTTATTGTATTGAAAAGTGCTGCTTTAGATAAAAAATACAATCAAATACAATTAAAAAGGGTATAGGTTCCTGTTTTTGGTCTTATATTTTTTTCTATTTGAATTAATGTTGTAGAGAATCATTGTTTTTTAATCTTTATTCTAAAATTTAGTAGTATTCTGCAGTTGCGGCTTACTGGAACTTCCCGAATTTCATCTTTCGTCAATGGGGTTAATTTGCCACTATGCATGTTAATTTTTACCCGCCCTACACCATTATTGCGACCGTGACGTGAATATATTCCAGAAAAAATTTCACTCGTCTCCAAAATTGCAAAGACATCACCATCTGCTGTGGATAACACAATTTGTTCTTGAGTTGGCATGTTCCCATAAACATTCTTATACAAGAATCTTTGAAGTGGCTTATCTGTTGGAAAAGTGTATTTTCGAAGTTCAAATTTCCTACGGGGATTAATATAGGAAGTAAGGCGAATCAATTCTAGTTGGTTAAGTTCATATTTGATTCCGGGAGCTATATCAATCTTGGTAGGTGGTGTCATTGAAACAGCTGGAGGAGACCTAGACCGGGCACGATGAGAAATCTCAGTAGGAGTTCTGGCTGGAGAGAGAGATCTGACTGGAGAAAAGTTTCTGTCTTTTGCAGAAGAAGATTCTACATGAGGAACTCCAGAAAGAAGCTCGTCATTAGGTAAACCACTGAACTGTCTACTGACATCTGAAAGAAGAAACCAAGGATTGATTTTTGTCAATAGTGGGTGATATTGCACTGGCAATCGTATTAAAATGCAGGGCCACAATATGCAGGAAACATTATTCTTGTAGCGTTCTGCAAAGATATTATTTTCAATTTTTCTGCGCAGAATGTAACACGCAATCAGTGTATCTACAGAGTTCTTTACAATTATTCATCTATAACAAGGATAATAGTAGCTAGGTGTTTGGCAATTGAAAATTTGTCTTTCTTGCGATTGGTTCACCCCTCATCATCTGGTTAAAGGTTTAAAGCACCGACTTTTCTGGCAATCGTAATGATTGTCAGGCGGAGCCTTGCCAGAAAAATCTAAAGGATTCTCTTTTTACTAATCACTACGTTTTGGAGTCATCACAAAAATGGCTGGAATTTAATTAATTATTTTACAAAATCATTTTAGTGAGTTGCTGCCAAAATCTATTTAAGGAGGGATTGTAAGTTTATTCTTTTCGCTATTCTTCTTTATTTTTGTTCCAATACGTAGCGTATTTTTGGAACCTTATGGCGACACCTTAGTGAAAACCCAAAAATAAAATTGTATTTTAATTTGTAATAATAGTCACATTTTTAAATTTAATAGTGTGAAATCAATTGAAATGTGACAAAATGATTCTCCAATTCACATTTGACAACCTATTAGATCAAAAAGCGATAACTTGGGCTTTATTGCTTTTCAATTATTGCCAAACATGACTTAAGTTTGCAAACCGACGTATACATTGGTTACTAATTCGAAACCATTTGAGATTTGTAAAATGTTTTTTAACCAATACTAACACAAATAAGTTTTGAAGCAAAGCACACCATAAGGATCGAGCCCATATTTTCATGATTTGGACGATGAGCAAAACTCTGACTTTTCATTTTTTAAAAAGTTAGAATTTTTCTGCTCACTGTAAAATTTCTAAATAAAAAAAAAAAAAAATATAACGGGTTTCAAAAAGTTATTATTGGGTTTCAAGAAAGTGGTGGAAGTTGGGTAAATTCTAATTTTTACTTCAAGCAATGTACGTTTTGATTCTAAGAGTCGCATAAATTCTGTGCTAATAGTTTATTCGGAATATTTATCTAAACGCATCCTACACGAGGTTTCAAGCATATAGAATATTTTCCAGCCCGAAAGATTTTCAGTATTTTTGAATTACGTATATAATAACTGTTTATTAATTAATTCTTCTGTTGAAAATTTTTATTTACACTAGTGTTACCTTGATCATTCGAATTTTCGTTACTTCTACCAAAGTTTGTGAGGAAGTCCCTTGTTCTGGGCGAGGTACCTAACGAAATTTCTGTAAAAAGAAAACAATATTTACGAATTTTTAATATCATGTATTTAACAAAAGATATGTATTTTCAAACTAAAAGTCAAGTTTTTAACAAAATAAATACATTTGCAACCAATCTGTGAAATTTCGGAATAAAAAGTAATAATTATTCCAAGGGAAATTTATCTTTTTTTTCAATAAAACTGCTTCTAAATTTCCATTTAAAACATTTTCAATTCATTTTTTTTTAATTTAGCTGTGCCTTTAAAAATTTGAACGCAATGGTTTACTACTAATAATGTCGTATCTCATTATATTGTTCGGAATTCGTCACAAATTAGCAATAAGTCGTAAATTTTTAGGATGAATGATTTTACTACTCTTATGGGTCACAAAAAAAATCCCACAAGTGAAAAAGTTGAACTTTACGTAACATTTCAAAGAGATCGAAGAGAAAAAAATATATCAAACTGAAATGTCAAGAACGGTTGTGAGACATCTCAATTCATAGGATGACCTATTAATGATACTACTTTTTCAAATTTGCAAATTAATTAAACTCCTAAGGCGAATATTCAATTCTGTTCTGCTGGCAAAGATCACTCAGAGCGAGAAATGAAATGCGTAAATCATGAAACTTCCCATGCTCTATTAAGCGAGATTAATTTTGATCCTGAAAACTATAAAGATACAAAAAGTACTAAAAAAAATGACAAGCAGGCATTGATGGCATGTCAAATTCTATAAGTAAAAATAAAGTTTGAAAAATTGTAAATACACCATCAAAAATAAAAAGAACAAAAGGTATAAGTAAACGGCGTGCAGTAAATTATTAAACATAAAGTAGATGCCGATGGAATAGTGCGATATAAGGCATTTTTGATGATCAGAGGCTTTAAGAATAAAAATATTTATGAATTGATGTACTTATGCTCCTGCTTTCAGGTTACAGGTGGCATATGCTGTTATTCGCATTAGGCATCGGCTTGAAAAAATATGATTCAAAACCTTGTTTGCTTTTATTATTTCGGTGAGCCAAAAGAATTTTTACAAATCAATTTAAGGCATGCTAGAGAAAACAAAATAATTTAATTACGTCACAAGAAATATTTCGAAAAGATTTTGAAAAAATTTTGTTTTGATAATGCGTATTAATACCAGCCAACAGGCGCATCTGTATTTGCTATTTTGTGCACTATTGACAAAACCGATATTACCGATCTAACCGACGCTACGGACTTTACGGATGCGTATACGATTTCTGTAACGAGCAGGCGCACTAGTCATTACAAAAATCGAAGACATAAATGTTAACTGACAGGAGCACCTGTAGTTGTCATTTATCACCATTCCCGACTTTACCGACATTCATAAAAATACTGTGGTAGAAAATCGCACGCAGCAGGAGCACCTGTGGATGCCATTTTGACCGATATAAACACTAACCTATAGACGCACCTATGGTCACCATTTATCATAGACTTACCAATGCTTTACCGTCGCAACGATCGCTTTCCACTATATCATCCCCTACTTCGACCTCTCTTTCGGCAATTACCGTACCTACCGTAGACGGAAAGAATTAAGGCGTCAATATTTAAAAAAACCGATTGTTGTCGATTTCCGTGTTTGTAATTTACAAAGTTCTATTTTAATAAATAATTTCAGGAGCCAGAATAACACGTAAGGAAATTCTATTCAATTCGCCTGCGTTCAGTATTCGTTCCAAATAGGATCTAACCACAAGCAAATCAAATTTAAAATAATTAGATTCACACTTATCACACATACCCTTACGATGTAACCGCGATAAACACAACAACTATATTGAACATTGCATTTTCGCTTATAAAAACACATACACACACTCCCACATACACACACCCGCACGCAAAACACTAGGGCTTAAGTTAGAATTGTACGATTAGAAGGAAAATAAATACTTGAATAATTATGGTACATTAAAAGATCTGTTTTTAATTATCTCTAAAACCTTTCCCTGGCTAGAATGAGGCGTCCGCTGAGACAATTTATGAAGTCTGAAACAAAACGGATCGTCACAAACTTTTGTTCAAATGCTGAACACAATATCCAGGAAAAATAATTACAAACTCTTATTTGGCAATGCAATTACTCTCAAAAATGTCCTTAAGTGTTACTATTTTGCAGGGAAATACACAAAAACCTTTCAATGCAATTTTTTGCAAAATATCCAATATTTTTCGAACATGTCACTGTCAAAAAAACTAGGGATACTTTTTTTCTTTCTTGTAGTAGTTTATTCCTATTAATTTTATTTAATGTGTTGTATTCGTTTTTTGTTTGATTGAAGTATAAAGTAAGCGTGAGGTAGGCGTGGTTCAAGATTGGGTCAATTGTCACCCACGATCGTCCAATGTCCATCCCATAGTGATAAAAATGGCTCAAGCAAGGCTAATGGCTCCACTGCCATACTTCGCCCACGGTCTAACATGATTTGATTTGAATTTGACTTTGGCAACATTTTCGAGGATGAACACAATCTACTAAACTTTCCTCACTTCTTAAAAAGAACTGATAAATAAATATATAATAAATTGTACGCTTATTGAGCCCGGGAAATGCTTGAAGTTGTGTAGAATATACTTATGTTTTTGCGCCTTTTTAAGATAATTGTTGAGCAGAAAGAAAAGTATCATTTATTACTATTTTCTTGATTGTTTACTAGTACAATTGCGTAGTATACTTATGTGCTAATTCTGCGCAGTTACACGTACAATGCGTACTGATTCATAGTACGTATTTGTTAAATATAAAACCGCAGTAGGTATTTATAGCACATACTGATGCGCAGTACAGTTTGGTGTTAAATTAGATTGCGCAGTAAATAGCTAACATATGTGGGGGGTGCAGCGTGTATTAACAGAACATAGAGCTGCGCAGAGGCATGTGGTAAGTAACTCTGCGCAGTAAATACCCTACGATATATAGGGATATGCATTAGATATTTATAGAACTGTATAGATGAACAGGTATTTATAAGACACAGGACTGCGTAATAGGTATTCAGGGAGTATAAAGCGACAAAGTAAGTATTTCTTAGACATAGAGCATCGCAGTAGGTATTTATGTTGAATGAAGTTGCGCAATATATACTTTTTTGCCAAATTAGACTGCGTAGGATATGCCTAGTATATACAGTAATTCTCTGCAGGCATTTATAGGACACATAGTTGTGCAGTGTCTATTCATGGGGCATAGATTTACTACAGCTTCGCGCTTCAGTATGCGAATAGTGCTTTTTGACATTTTGAAGTGATTCGGGACCTTGCACTGAGGGATGCGCTAAACAGGCAGCTGAGTGTGGATTGGTTGAGCGAGAGGAGATCAAAACTTTCGTTTAAACAGCAGATACTGTACAGTTATTGAAATTTGCTATAGCTTCACGCTTCGGTACCTTCGATATGCTTAGTGTTTTCGTGTTTATTCCCGTTTAAATATATCGCGCCTTCTACCGTTGGCTCCAAATTCCATTCCAACTCCCCCCTCCACATAGCTTTTGGCGCGTCCCTCACTACAGGGTCCCTACTTATGGGACATAGAACTGCGCAGTACACTTTCGTGGAACATGAGTCAAACCAGTATGGTAGTTCGGTTTTGTGTTTCCTGCAAATCGCATCGGATTAAAGTTATTGTATAAAGGCTTAATTGCTAGCACACGAATATTCGAGGGTAAGGAATTTAGTTCGTTATTAGAAATAAGATCATTTTTCTGTTTAAATTATGACCTTTCGTTACTTGATATTATTGTTCCGCCCACTGATACTGACATTTATGAACCTGTCCTCCAGTTATTACTACGGTAGTGATAAATAAATAATAAATCACTACAATGGTCATCAAAACATATTATCAATTTAACAGAGTTGAAAAGTGGAAATGACACTTTAAAAATTTCACAAGATTTACAACAAATATATACTTATCTAACTAATCTTTAAATATATGCGATGGATTTGAGGCTTTTGCCCCTTGAATTATTTTACATTAGCGACGAAACTCTACTGCATATCCCTGCACATTAAATGGCAGTTCCACAGCCCTGTGAATTGAATGACTTTGCTGTGCAGACCTGTACATTGATTGACTCTAATGTGAGGAAAATTAAGTAGATTGTGCGCGAAGTATAGCAGTAAGTCTAATAGCTATTGTTGAGCCATTTTTCATAACCATGAGACTAACATAGTACGACCGTGGGTAAACATTGAGCCAATCTTGAACCACGCTCAACCCACGCTTATCCCACTGCTAAGCAATTTTGAGCAATATTTCGCTCATTGACCGTTTTTCAAGCGGGTTATTACAATCATAATTAGATATCTATCAAATGAAAGTTTACAATTAAAGTTTTCCATCTTCCTAATATCGTAACGAGACATTACAAAATTGAATATCACAATCACAATTTAAGGCGAGTGTGAAATCTTAGCCCATTGGCTTTTAAAAACCATATCAGAATTGCAAATTGTTTATAAAATTGCTTAAAAAATCATTTTTTTAACAAATTTCGCTTTTTTCTGGCTGATTTGAAAAAAGGACATTTATTCACAATCCATTGTAATTTCACTGGATTTTCATCAACAAAATATGACTGTTACTTTTTGCAAGGAATTAATGTTTAAATGTGCATGTAGTAAAATAACAAACAATAACAAAAAATATTTTAAAATCCTCTAAATCGTTATTTTGTATAGTATAGAATTTTTTTTTAAATTTAGGCTTATATGAAAAATTTTGTGGTAGAGTTAATGTCGTTTGACTCGCTTAGAACTTCGAGACTCATTCGGTATTCTGTGGGGACCCATAGGAGTTGTTGAAAGTTATTTACCCTAAAAATTACAAGATTGACATTCTCTAACAAAGTCTAAACAATACATTGTTCTAAGAAATTATTTGCTATGTATCATCACACTTGGTATGAAATTACTATTGTTAGATATTTACCAATATAATTCAGAAATGCGGTCAAGGCGACAAATAGAGTAGCAGCGGTGATCATAATTTTTTCTTCAAGCAGACGTCAACAGATTGCAGTAAATTATACTGATTTGGCGAGAAGAAAATGGTTAACAAGATGTTTTTTAATATGTAAGAGCGATTTTTAAATACAATACGTGGCTAATTTTTATTTGCAGACTCCCCTTTTTTACCTCATGCCCCTTACTTAACTACAATGTTCACGTGATACATGGATGGCTTATTGTCACTACATCACTCGCTTGGATGTTTTGTTCATTTTATTACATACTTTTATATAAAAAAATTTAGTTAAGGTGTATGTCAACTACAAAATAATATAAGCAGACTTCAATCTTTATATATATATATATATATGAATGATCTCGATTCTTTCCAATTAGGAGGAAAACATACTTATATTCTTATGTTTTATTAGAGTACATGCATGATATCTCAATCATAATCTCATAGTTTATAGACGGCAAACTTCTCCTAAGATAGTGATATCTATGTTTCATTATTTATTCCAAGCTCCGAAATGAATATCCGAAAATTATTGAACGATTAAAAAAAGTTGCTGCGATATTCTTTAAGGTTTCAACTCATGTTTAAAAACAAAAACAGTTGATAATCTCACTTAGACATAAAACTATCCCATAATACCCTCGTGTAAGTGGATATTATAGAAAAAAGAACCGTTTCTGGATAAAACTATGTCTTTCAACAGAAGTTTGAGTTTAAAGTTAATTGTCATTATTGATGTAATAAAATGAAATGCTAAGATACCGTTTAATACTTAGAAGCTTACTATCTTTACAAAAAGACCGTCTAAAACTTTGCCACACCTTATTTCCAAAAAATAATTTTGTAATGCCTAAAATAATCAAAGAATAATTTAAAAAGGAAAACGATACAAAAATAATAACACGTGACATTAATTTACCTATTATCAAAAATTGTATGCAAAAAAACAGCACTTCGTACTTATACAAAAATGTGGTTAAACGTCCACAGAGGGGTCCCGTTTTGAGCGAACTCGATCTATGAAAATGACTACAGACTCTCACTAAAGCCGAAAAAAACCCTCGTGTATCTTAAAGACACGATGCGGCCCAAGGATCAAAGTTTTCTGCATCAGACTCGCAGAATCTTGATATATTTTTTACATACGGATACGGCATTAGGGTTACAAATGAGGAAAAGTTTCACACCTCAGAAGCCGCCGATCATAATGACAGACAGTAAAAAATCCTGCCTGCCTGCTTCACATTTTTATATTTATACATGTATACATTTTAAAATTTTTTATTAATCAGTTTTACCAAAAAAAATAAGTTTCTTAATATTAGACGATAGTTTCTTTTCTTCTTAATAAATTATATCAATATTATCGGTCATTCGATTAGTTTTAAATCAACACATCGCTAAAAATAGCAATTATTGATATTTCGCAAGCATGAAAAGATTTAGGATGTGACTGAAATTCCACCTTGCCGTTTCCACATCAGAAAATAATGATTCGTGTATCAAATAAAAATTGTATAGAAACTTCTAATTTATGATTAAAATAAAAATTATTTAAGATATCATGATTTTAACATCAGGAAAATATTTGATGTGATACATGTCACCAAAATTCTTCATAGGAAAAATTGACTATGGGTTTGTGCAATGTGCGTGAATTTTTCAAGACATTTTTCTCGAGTGCTTCTGCAGAGCAACAAAATTATGGTAGGGATTTCTTACCAGGGGAAGTATTAATCTAAACAAATAAGGAAAGGGTATAGGTTCCTGTTTTTGGTCTTATATTTTTTTCTATTTGAATTAATGTTGTAGAGAATTTTGGTTTATAATCTTCATTCTAAAATTTAGTAGTATTCTGCAATTGCGGCTTACTGGAACTTCCCGAATTTCATCTTTTGTCAATGGGGTTAATGTGCCACTATGCATGTTAATTTTTACCCGTCCTAGACCATAACTGCGACCATGACGTGAATATATCCCAGCAAAAATTTCACTCGTCTCCAAAATTGCAAAGACATCACCATCGACTGTTGATAACACAATTTGTTCTTGAGTTGGCATGTTCCCATAGACATTCGTTCGCAAGAATCTTTGAATGTTTTTATCTGCAGGAAAAGTGTATCTTCGAAGTTCGAATCGCCTACGGGGATTAGCATAGGAAGTAAGGCGAATATATTCAAGTTGGTTGAGATAATATTGACGTCCATGAGCTAAATCAATCTTGGTAGGTGGTGTCATTGAAACAGCTGGAGGAGACCTAGATCTGGCACGAAGAGAAAGCTCAGTAGGAAGAGGAGATCTGGTAGAAGTAAACCTGGCAGGTGTAGTATGCTCGACCAGAGAATTAGTTCTGGCTGGAGAAACAGACCTGACTGCAGAAAAGTTTCTGTCCGACGTAGAAGACGATTTGCAATGAGGAAAAACAAGAAGAAGCTCGTCGTTAGGTGAACTAGTGAACTGTCTACTCAAATCTGAAAGAAGAAACCAAGGACTAATTTTTTTTAATAGTAATTTATATTGCACTGGGAAAAGTATTATAAGCTAGATACAAAAGATTCAGGAAAAATTATTCTGAAGGGTTCTGCAAAGGTGGTATTTTAAATTTTTCTCTGCAGAATGTAACGTGCATTTACACGCACACACGCATTTAGCGGGAATTCCCAACAAAACTAGAATCCCGCGATCCGTCTTTTATTCTTTATTCTTTCATTTGACGTTTTTTTTTTATTTTTATCTGTTGTGTTCCGGAATACGTGCATGAGAAACCGAGATCTGATAAGATACGTAATTTTGGCTGTCAAAGAATTTTATTGTTGTCGCATAAAAATCATGCGTTTAATACATTTAGAAATCTTAGATGTTGTACGGTAGTACGGTACGAAATTTGTATAAACTTTTATAAAATATTTAAATAGATTCTTTGAATAAGCCTTTTCACGCGGTGAATATTCACAGAAAGTGTAGAGAACGAAAACTGCTTCCTGTGCCGTAGAGTGAGGACTTCCAGCCAATAAGGATATAGCACGCTTGGCCAGCACGAAGAACCAGTGAAACGTGCAACGGGTCCTACTTGTCTCGACACTTCGGTCTCAATGCTTGTTCTGATAAGGTACTTCAGGTTTACGCTCCAGAGGAGAGTGATCTGGTCAGGCAAAACGAAGGTGCGGGTTACGCTTCCGTAGAAATATGGTGGCTGTGTAGTGCTTTTGTTAGTAAACCAGTGGACTTAGACAATTGTGTTTTATCATGGTTGTGCCAGTGTATCTACAGAGTTCTTTATATTAATTCATCTAGAACAAGGATAATAGCAGCTAGGTGTTTCGCGATTGAAAAGTTGACTTTCTCGCGAATAATTTGCCCGTCACCTGACTCGCATGAAATTCCTCTGCCAAATATTCCCAAGCTACTCAAATTCACATACCTTTTTCTTTTGCAATTCTCGTTTGCGCACATTGTGGCTTGTAAAGTTTTATGAATGAGGGTAATACTTGCTTCCTGGTTATTCCTTTTGTTTTTACAATTGTAGCTAGGTGCATATTAATTGAGCATTAAGTTCCTTTAACAGGCGTGACGAAGCTATCTGAATCACCTAATTACCTTCCTGTTACAATGCTTGTCTTTTGCCCATTGTGGCTCGTAGGTATTAGTTTGATAAAGGTACGAAAATTGTAACTTTAATTTTTTTTCTAACAAACGCACGAAATGTTCGATTTTCGAGGCATGTATTGCGTGCGGGAAGTGACCAGTTTCGAAACCATGGTGAAAAGCAGTTATACAGGGACGTTTTCTAGCTGCTACGCTTGCGCTCTTTGTGTAAGATTACTTTTTCTTGCTGTTGCACTTGCGAATTTCGAGTCGAAATTACTTTTCAGCACTGTGGGAATCATAGCTTCACTTAATTATGATTTGACGCTTGAGAGACTGTTTGTGAGTATTTAATAGTTATTGAACATACTCAAAGTGAGATGTTACCATAAATGACTGATAAATTCCCGAAAATTTATGAAAATTTTGGAAACTTTTAGATATCCGAGATGGTCGGTAATTTGCCAATTTTTTATAAATTTTTGTAAATTTTGGAAATTTAGCAAATTATCCATAAAATTTTTAGTAGTTTTTCAACTTCTCCCAAAAAGCTTCGGATACACTAAAATTCTATAAATTTTCGGTAATTTACAAATTTACCAAAAACTTTCTGAATTTTTAAGTAATTTTTGTAATTTTATCATAAATTGCCAAAAATTATAATAATTTAAAAAAAAATTGGTTTTCATTGTTTCTTAAATCGAAGAATTCCCGCATTTGTTAGCAAAAATATCGTGTGTTACAGGAGCTGAAAGTAGGCAGTTGAAACTCTTGTGAAGTTTACAGTACTAGCCATCGGCTCATCTTCGGGTCGTTTCAGGCTCGTCTTCGGCTCGTTTACAGTTCGCCTTTAACTCGCCTACGTCTCGTCTACAACTCCCCTTCGACTTTTCTCTGGCTCGAACAGCTAACTTCACACTCGCGTGGAACTGCTTACTTTCCGCACTTGTAGCACAATATACCAGTTAATATTTCAATTTTTTTACAAAGGGGAATTAAAATAAAGCCAAGGTGCTCACGACGAAATTTCAACTAAAATTTACAAAATGATCAATTTTCTATTTGAAGGTTTACAGCATCGATTTTTCTGGCATTGCAATGATTGTCAGACGGAGCCTTGCCAGATAAATCTAAAAAATGGTCTTTTTACTTGGAGACATCACAAACATGGCTGGAATGTAATTAATTATTTTACAAAATAATTTAGTGAGTTTTTGTCCAAATATATTGAAGGAAGGATTGTAAGTTTATTCTTTTCGGGTTTCTTCTCTATTTTTATTTCAATATGTTGTGTATTTTTGGAACTTAATGCCGACACCTTAGGGAAAACCCAAAAATAAAATTGTATTTCGATTTGTAATAATAGTAACAGTTTTTAATTTATTGTGTAAAACAAATTGGAATATGACAAAATGATTCTCCAATTTGCATTTGACAATCTATTATATCAATAAGCGATACCTTGGGCTTTATTGTTTTTCAATTACAGTGAAAATCTTCAATAGCCCTCCCTTCTTTAGCCTTTCCGAGAATTGATGCCCTGCCGCATATAGGTGTATATGGGCTGCGCAAGGTGCGCGGGACCTGTGGCTGTCACTCAGACGGGCAGTCAGGCGTGAGGAAAGAAAAGCGGAGCAGGCTATAATGAGTTCTTTGCCGTCCAAGGTCAGCCCCGAAATCGGAGCTATAGAGTAGTTTTACTGTACTTCCAAACATGACGTAAGTATACAAGCCGACGTACACATTTGTTAATAATTCGGAATCATTTGACGTTTGTAAAATGTTTTAATCTAATACTTAAACAAATAGGATTTGAAGTGAAGCACACCATTAGTATTAAGCTCACATTTTTATGATTTGGACGATGACCAAAAATCTAATATTTTTATTTTTGGAAAAGTTATAATTTTACTGCTTGCCGTAAAATTTCTAAATCCAAAGAAATTACGGGTTTCAAAAAGATATTATTGGTCTCCAAAAAGTGGTGGGAGCTGAGGAAATTCCAGCTTTTACTTCAAGCAACGTGCCTTTTGATTCTAAGATTCGCATAAATTCTGTGCTAATAGTTTATTCGAACTATTTTCTTGAACAGATACTACACAAGGTTTCATGCGTATCAAATATTTTCCAGTCCAAGAGTTTCTCAGTATTTTGAAATTGCTAATATAAATAACCTTTTATTAATTAACTCTTCTGTTGAACGTTTTTATTTGCACTTGTGTTAGCTTCATCATTCGAATTTTCGTTACTTCTGCCAAAGCTTATGAGGAAGTCCCTTGTTCTTGGCGAGGTACCTGACGACATTTCTGTGAAAAGAAGACAATATTCAGTAATTTTTAATATTATATAATTAACACAAGATATGTATTTTCGAACTGAAAGTCAAATTTTTAACAAAATAAATATTGGCATCCAATCAGTGAAATTTCTAAATGAAAAATAATAATTATTCCGAAGAAAAGTGAATTAGTAACATTCTCATCCAAAAAAAATTGTATTGACCCTGCACAGGAACGGGTTTTTCACAGAATACATCAATTTTCAACTACAGACACAGATTTAACTTCAAATATTATTCTTTGAACCCAGAAAATTATTCTATAGTTATCTACTTCTACTTACCACACAATAGCTATACTTTCAATTTTTTGAAACAAATTTTTAAACTTAAATTCAAAGAGTTAATTTTGAATTTATA
The DNA here is from genome assembly GCF_010883055.1 of Belonocnema kinseyi. NCBI lineage: Eukaryota > Metazoa > Arthropoda > Insecta > Hymenoptera > Cynipidae > Belonocnema > Belonocnema kinseyi. The sequence goes on from NC_046660.1 coordinate 56,635,811, forward strand.
AAATAGCATAACATTGAATTGTTTTGAGGCTAATTCATCTTTTTTGTTTCAATAAAACTGCTTTTAAATTTCAATTAAAATCATTTTCAATTCACCTTTTTTGTTTAAAAACTTATCTGTGCCTTTAAAAGCTTAACGAATTTGTTAAAAGATATCTGTTGTTGTGGAAATTTAAAGATATTGTCAAATATTAACCTTTCTGTTGAAATTTATTATTTTCATATTAAAAGTTGTATTCGATATTTCGTGTCTTCGAATTTTAAAGAAAAGGACGAATACATACTATGCTATACTATGTTGGCCCTTAGTTTTCTCTTTTATCATTCATTTTTATTTATTTTCCGGTTTTTTCAAATACACAGAAAATAATCTCAAAATCTGAGAGATATCATTCAATATTTATACGCCACGGAAAGACCATGCAGTTTTCCAATAATATAACCTAAAAAATTCCGCTTCTTGTACAAAATAAATTAGTACTGAAAATTTATAACAAATGTCGAAAATTTGGTGAGATACAATGCTTCTCCTGCTGTTTTAGGTTATATCAACACTTGACAAACATTCTTATTCCAATAATTGCAAAATGAATTAGAAAAATGATTCAATTATAATCGTTTTCAAAATAAATGAGTCAATCAAAGTCAACTATATGACGAAATTTTACATGAATATATAAATTATCAAATAAATGATTTATTCCTGAAGTATTCGACCATAAAAAAAGAATTGGCGGTGCGTCAAAGACGTAGAAGGAAAAATATATTATACTCAAATGTAAATAAAGGTTGTGAGTCATTTCAAGTCATAGAAAAACATATTAACGATACTTGTTTTTCAAAGTTGCAAATTGATTAAACTCCTAAGGCGAATACTCAATTTCGTTGTGCTGGGAAAGATCACTCAGAGTGAGAAATGAAATTAATAAATGATGAAACTTCCCATACTTTATTACGCGAGATTAATTCCGATCCTAAAAACTTCAAAGATGCAAAGAGCACTAAAAAAATGACAAGCAGCCATTAACGACATTTCAGATTCCATGAGTAAAAATAAAGTTTGGTAAATTGTAAATAGACCATCTAAAATAAAAAATGAACAAAAGATATAAGTAAAAGATTTGCAATGGATTCTTAAACATAAAGTAAATTCTGATGAAAATATTAAGATTTAAGGCGTGTTTGGTGATCAGAGTCTTTAAGGATAAAAAAATTTATGGATTGATAGACTGATGCTGCTGCTTTCAGGTTACAGTTCGTATGTGCTGCAATTAGCAATGGGCATGAGCTTCAAAAATATCTGACTCAGAACCTTATTTTTTTATTTAGGTGCGCCAAAAATCTGTTTACAAATTGATTAAAGGCATGCTAGAGAAAATAAAATAATTTAATTACGTCAGAAGAAATATTTCGAAAAGATTTCGAACAAATTTTGTTTTGATGACCCACAATTAAAAAACATAACAATCGTTACCACACAGGTTGCGAATCGTGAGAGAAAACACAAACCATCAGAGTTTAGTGATGAAATTTTATCTAGGACCAGAAGGCCGAGAAAATGCTTCTTTGTGCAGAAGCAGTAGGAACCCTGTTATATTTAGCAGGTGAACCTAGTCAAGACATTTTATTTTCAATATATGTGATAACCAAAAATCAAATCAATCTTAGTGAAAATGATTCGGAAATGGTAATGCCTGTTTTCTGTCATCTAAAACGTACTCTTTTAAGAACTTTAGTCTGAAATATACAGGTGAGACAAACATAGGGCTCATTGTCAACTAGCAAAGCTGTATATGTGGCTATCAGCGATACAAGTAAAGAAAATCTTTCAATTTCTAACTCACTTAAATTAATATTGAAGGATTCAGAACAATTGGTTTTTATGATTTTATAGTTTGAAAATAAAGCTACTGACACGGTAGTTGAAATAAATGGGATAAATAATTTGAAACGTATGATAAAAGTCAAAGAAATTTCGTAAAAGAGTGGGAAAATAAAAGTCTTGTTAAAGTTAAATAGTTTAAATTAAAATATCAGTTAGTTGACCTAATTATATCTCCTCCCATTTGATCATCATAAAGAATTTGTGCGAAAAATTGGCTATGAAAATAAAAAATTCACATGGTTTCATTTTACTTTTCAGGTGGAAAAAAAATTGAAAGTGTGTGCTCGCTTGGCGCGTCCGCATGATTGGAGGCTTATTAGATTTGAAAAATCATTTAGAAGGGAGTGTTGGAAAATAAGTGTGCCTGCTTTACGGGCATCTTTCTTTTGTTTCCTTTTTTTCTTTTCGGTCCTTGTTACTATGCCGATGGTTGTTATCTGCGAAAAAAGCTTCGAAAAGATCGGATGTCTTCTTTGATAATAAATAAAAGAATGTTGTACTATTGAATATAAAAACTTAGCTTTTTATTTTTTTCATCCGTATTCCTAAACCAAATCTTCCGATAGTTATTTGATACTCATTTTACAGTCTCATCATAACGAGAAGGCATTGGTTTTGTGAGCAAAATTTTTCTTGCGGATTACATCAAATGTCGACGTTTTGAGGCCCCCTGAGTCAGAAAAAATAGTTTCCGCGCAAAGTGGTGGAGACATGTTTGTGAAAGAGCTGCTTAATTTTTTTATTTAACAGTGAAATTTTTTTTTTAATTTCAGATATTTGAAAATTTTTTTGTATTTAAGGTAAGTGTGCTAGTTATCGGAAGCTTAAGGCGAATTTCAGATTTCAAATGCTTAAAAGACTATATTAAATATATTTAAAGCTCAAGAAATGGGGTTTATCAAATAAAGCGTACCTTTATAAAGGTAAATTAGTTATTACTTGTAACATATCCTATTAGATTGAATATTCTTAGAAGTTTAAATTTATAAATATGAGAATGCATGGGTTATCGACAAGTCAGAAAGCTGGCTGCTTTAGTTATCGGCACTTCAAAGTATGAGTGGTTTCCAATAGCATTTAGAAAAAAAAACAGTTTTGCTGATAGATAGAGCAGGAAACACCAAATAACCCATTTTAAATAAACAATTACAAATTCAAGTATTTTATCAAAGTTACAATTATATTATCCTTGCAAACTTCGAGGTTATTCCTCATGCACGTGTAAATTCCTAATGCACGTCTCACTTCGGATCTTCTAAATAAAAAAAAATCAGCAGAAAAAATTTAAGATGTTGAAAAAAATTGAAAATTGAGAAACTCAAGACTCAATGGTTCTATACTCTGCTTTTCATCTATTTTTTATTGTTCCATCTTCATATTTTTTCGAGTATTTGTATAAGTTTAAATGTCAATGTATTCTACAGATTTTTTTAAGTATCTAAAAAAAACAATTTGAAAGTAACTGAAAATAAAATATGGAACACTGGCCTTCTTTGCGATTTTCTTGCTTCTTAATTTTTTTCATATAAATTACGGTAGCCCATAAAATATAAGAGAACAATTTTTCATAACTACATTCTTTACATTATTTTCTTTTAGCGACAGAAGCTCTACTGCGCATCCCCGCACATTAAATGACTGTTTCCCAGCCCTGCGAACTAAATTAATCTCCTGCGCAGCTTTGTACACTGAATGAATCTAATGCGCAGCTTGACGTATTAAGTAACAGTACTACGGAAAAATTTCGCGAAGGTGAATAAAATAAAATGTGAATCCACTAATTCTTTATAAAAAGTAAAGATAATTAAGTAACTTGTGTCTATCTTTAAAAATTCTGCAAAAGTTTAATTCAAATCAAATCATGTACGACCGTCGGCAAAACATGTCCGTGAGGCCATTAGCCATGCTTCAGCCATTTTTCATAACCATGGGACGAACATGGGATGACCGTGGGTAGACATTGAGCCAATCTTGAACCACGCTTGCCTTACGCTTATACCATTGCTGAGCAATTTTGAGCAATGTTTCGCCCATTGAACGTTTTTCACACAGGTTAATACAAAAATAATTAGATATTTATTAAATGAAAGTGTACAATGAAAGTTTTCCTTCTTCCTAATATCGTATCAAGACATTATAAAATTGAATGTCACATTGAATACCTATCCCCAGGTTATACATATAAATGTCTTTTTTAGAATCTCAAAACTGAAGGCTTACCCCAGGCGTGCCTGAAATCTCAGCCCAGTTGCATATGAAGATCACATCAGAATTTGAAATTGTTTACAAAATTGCTTAAAAAAATTTTGCTTTTGGTCCGGCTCATTTGAAGTAATCCACAGTAATTTCACTTTATTTTCATCAACAAAACATGACTTATGCTCTTTACAAGAAAATAATGTTCAGAAGTGCATTTAACAAAATAACAAATAAGAAAAAATAATATTAAGAAGTCCTTCAATACGTCATTTTGTATAGAATATAATTTATTTATTAACTTAGGTTTATATGAAAAATTTGGTGCTATAGTTAATCTGGCTTACCTTGCTTATAGCTTCGAGATAATCCGTTTATTTTGCGAGTTAACTGCAAAGAACAAATGATTAAAAAAATTTGGATAACGAACAGAAATTCAAAATTTTTAATAAATCGCAGTTTTACTTTCAATTCAAACTTTTGACACATTTGGTTTTCTGTGAAAACCCATAGGAGTTGTTGAAAGTAATTTACCCTTAACATTGATCGATTCTCATTCTGTAATGAATTCTAAAAAATACGTGAAATAAGGAATTAGTTGTAATACATCATCAAACTTGGTAGTAAATTTATTATTTAGCATTCGATAAAAAGGGCCGTGAGAAGATTAACTATATAAAAAAATCCATGACGTGTAAGTATGACTTACATGAATTACATACACATATTTTATAATAACAGCAATTTTATCAATCATTTTACAATTCGTTCACAAACAAAATTATTGTTTTTTGATGGTCTACTCAGAAA
>NC_046660.1:56640800-56658454 GCF_010883055.1 Belonocnema kinseyi
AGAATATATAGTGTTATATATTTACCAATATAATTAAGAAATGCGGCCAAGGCGAGGAATAGAAAAGCGGCGGTGATCATCATTTTTTTAGATAAGATGTAAATAGATTGCAGTAGATGATACTGATTTAGGGAGAAAAAAATGGTTAGCAAGATGTTTCTAATATGTAAGAGCGAGTGCTACATGTAATGCGTAGCCAATTTTCATTTGTTTACTCCCCCCTGTTACGTAATGCCCCCTCACTCAATTAAAATGTTGACGTGATACACGGATGGCTTATAGACACTAAATACCTCGTTTGGATGTTATGTTCCAATTTATTACATAACTTTATTTTTTTTAAATCAGTTAATATTAATGTCAACCATTAGGTAATATAAGGAAACCCCACTCCAGTGCGGCCTTCGTCTGCACCAGAGAGAGGTCGTCTGGCTTATCTTGAAAGTAAATCAAATGTAATAGTAGCAAGGTATGTTTGAATTTGCAAAGGAGTCTTTTGTTTCACTGATGGCTGCGCATCTACAGGCTATGTTGGAAAAAATAAAAAGGAAACAGGCTAAAAAATGATACACACATCTAAATGTTTCAGGAGTGGGGTCAACTTATACTGCTTTATGATATCAACATCTTGAACATTGTAAACGTTTACATGTTAAATAAAAATTATAAAAAATCAGATCTTTATTAGTACCATTTTATATTTTTCAAGGTTTCAATTGTTGCACATATATGTGTAGTATCCGAATTATCAATGCTTATTTAAAACTCGAGTTTAATTTAGAGACTGTAACATGCGGTAGATTTTTAAGAATATATTGATAAGAATTCATAACATCGTGTCGACCAACAAGCGATAGATGAAGTATAAACATCCTGGCTTTTCGTGAATCATGATCGTGCTTGAAATCAGTGTTGCGACAAACCTAAGACGATTAAGACGTAGTCACTATTTTATTCCAGCTCTCATGTTATTTTCTGTATAATTGTTCAAGTTATTTGAATAAACGTAAATCTTTACACTATCCTAGAAATCCTCATTATTAAATCCCATATCTGTATGATGGATTTATGTGATTACACTTTCATATTTTAATAAGTAATAATAACACGACGGAAAAGAAAGACATACCGAAAAAATACAGATAAAAATCTAGGGGTTGAAGTAAGGGGTGAAGTTGAGCATGTTTAAAAAATCGATGACCTTTCGCTTTTCTTTTTGCTGATTCTGAAAGGGAAATCATTTTTTAAGTTGTACTAAACGTAATACAGATTAGGGAAAAAATTATTGAGATACCATCAATCCCCAAACTAAGGGTTGAAATAAGGGGTAAGTGGCTAAAAATTAGAAAATTCGCCGAAAAAAATTGTAATGGATTTTCGTGCTGGTTGAATATAATTTCGACAATCATTTCTGCATTATTCTCTACTGTCCGGATGGTTCTTTGTCCCCTACTCTAGGAATATTTGAAGGTGACTTGACGTTCACAGTTAAATACATGTACTAATTAGTTTGTTAATTGTTTTGCTTTAAACTAGAACGCCTTCGCCAATTATTTTTCTGAAAGAATACGTTTCTTAAAGCGAGAATTATTTATTTTTTAGTGTAATTTAGATTGTGTGAGAATAATGTATAAATCAAGCAAATTAGTTATACTTCTCCAGAAAGTTTGACTACTATTTTTAAGAAATATGTGGTAGCAATAAGCTGTGTTTTCTTACTTTTTAAGCATGCAATAAGTATAGATATTATAGTACAATAATATTATATCTACACTTTTATAAATGAATCATGATAAAAAAAGTACTTGGAGTTGTCTATTTCCCCTCCTAGAAAGGAAAATGATAGCGAGAAACCATCTATACATTTGAGGATTTTCAAGAAATTTCTTCTCATATTCGGCAAAAAGGAAAGCAAAAGTTCATCGATTATTTTAACATGCTCAAATTCACCCCTTACTTCAACCCCTACAATAAACAATCTAGGCATTCTTAAATATTATCCTTCACCACGTAACATAAACTTTATTCAAAAACGAAATTTGTTGAGTCATCTCTCTTCTTTCTCGTTACATTAGATTCTATACCAGAAAAATGCAATTTGACCCATAGTGCGGCGGGAACGGTTTGAAAACTTTGAAAGGTAAACAAAAACTAGCTTCTATATGAGAAATAAGTTCTTTGGTATTTGGGAATAAATTCAGGTATTTTGGTTTGTTTCAGACTCAAATAGAATATGGGAAAGAATATTAATTGGGATACATACAGATCACCTCGAGCAAATAATCAGTTGCTGAAAGCTTAAAAAATTTTGTTAAAATATATATTTGCTACTTTAAAGTTGTTTTTTTTTAAATCAACGTGGCAGTTTTATTTTAATAAAATAAATAATTTTGTTTTAAAATATTTTTATATCCAAGCAATTTTCGTTTTAATAAATCATAAAAACCGTAAAAATGTAATTAGTTTTTAGAATTTAAGGTATCTCTAAAATTAGCTTAGAAAAGCCACTAGGGCTTTTCGAGGAAGGTTAAATATACGAATTTGCATAGAATATTTTTATATAAAGTTTGCATTACAGCAAGTGACTTGATGTTAAAATATGAATTTGATTAGAAACAGCTTTTTTAGGCTAATAAATAATGATATTGAAAAAATTTTGAAATAATCAATCTAGTACATATTATAGTATTATATTTATCAAAAAATTAAAGATGAACAAGATGAAGGCCAGGGAATAAAATATATCGATTGTTTGCAATTAGAAGGAAAACCAACTTATATATTTTTCTGTTTTATCAGAGTACATGCATGAGATCTCAATAATTATCTCATAATTTATAGACGGCAAACTTGTCCTCCTGAGCTAGTGATATTTATGTTTCATCATTTATTCCAGACAGCGAAAGAAATATCCGAAAATTACTAAACCATTAACAAACGTCGCAGAAATATTTTTTAAGGTTACGACTAATGTTTAAAAACAAAAACACTTGATGAACTTACTTAGACATAAAACTATGCTATAGTAGCCTCGTGTGAATGAGAATTATAGAAACAAGAACTGTTACTCAATAAAACTGTTAAATAATTTTTTCATGGCACTTACCTACTACAAATATTTATGTCTTTCTAAAGAAGTTTGAGTTTAAAGGTAGTTGTCATTATTGTTCTAATGCAATGAAATTATAAAATATCGTTTAATACTTAGAAGCTTATTATGTTTACAAAAAGATCGTCTTGAACTTTCCCTCATCTAATTTCTAATGAATAATTTTGTAATGCCTAAAATAATCAAAAATAGTTTAAAAATAAAAACGATACAAAAATAGCAATACGTTATATTAATTTATCTATTATTAAAAATGTTATGCAAAAAAATCGCACTTTGTTCACACATAAAAATTAGGTTAAACATTGACGTATTTTCTGCACGCGGGTATGGCATTTAGGTCACGAACGAGAAATAGATTCGCACCTCAGAAAGCACCAATCACAACGAAAGACAGACAAAAACCCTGCCTGCCTGTTTCGCGGCTTCAAAAATGAAGCTCCTTTGCTAATCATCTCGGGTTCCCTAACCATTTTCTGGAGAGGATAATTGCCATTCATAACAATGTATAAGCGGTACTCAGAACAATTAGGTTATTAATCAATTGGAGATTGAGAAGTGCCTGCCCGGCTTGACGACGTTATTATGGATTTTCTCAATCGTCCTTCGTTCATGGTACAACCCGAAACGAGGAAAATAAAACCAAGACGGTAATCGTATTCGTTGAAATTACCTTGTTAAACGCGGACATATTTAAAGACAAAATCTGTCGAGGAAGATGTTTTCATCTACATCGAAAAGAGCCCTCTACTGATGCCAATTTCTGAACAGGACTTCAAGGCACGTTTAAGTGATTTTTGTAGGTCAGAATTATAGTATTATAGTTTGTCAGAATTATTTGATTTAAAAATTTAATCAGATTTTTTTCTATTCGTTCTTTAACTCACAATGAGGTCGATGAAATAAGCTTGGCGGTTTGAAGTAGATGTTTCAAATATTATAAGTAATAAAAACACGAAGCAAGGAATCATTTTACTTTATGTATAAATTTTGAAATATGTTAATGAAAAAAGGTTTACAACAAAAACGCGTTTTTTAAATACTAAACAATAGCTTCGTTACTTCTTAATAAAATATGTCAATATTATCGGTCAATCGATTCTTTTGAAATCAACACACCTTTTGTATTTTCACATCACCTTTGAAATATAAGAATAAGAAAATTTGTAAAATAAACATCTATTTTTCATATAATGTAAGTGGCTAAAACTTCCTAAGTAATTAACAAAATATACTAATATTATATTTCCATCGATCAGTCTCGAACCAGGAAATTTAGTATCTCCAAAGAACTCAAGTAAACACAAACATTAAAAGTTTAAAAACAACTTTCATAACTAATTCTATTCTCATGCTGTAGAAGCAACGCGCAATAAAAAATGCTAATGTGCCAATTACAAATATAAACCAGAAAATATTCGTAAATGACATCTTCAAAGTCAATTCAAACAGAAATTATTTATCAAATTGTGAAAAATAGCAAATATTGATATTTTGCGAGCTGGAAAAGGTTTAGCATGTGACTGAAAATTCACCCTGGCTTTTTCACTTCAGAACAGTATTATTTTTGTATAACATTAAAATTGTATAGACACTTCTAATTAATGAAAAAAATGAAATATATTTAAGACATCATGTTAAAAATATTAACTATGGCAATTTATAATTCTTAATAGTCTTATATTTCAAACCAGTCAAATACTAAATATTAGAGTAAACCAACAGGTAGTCAAGTCATTTAAAACGAAAAAAAATTTATTAATATTCAACTTCAGGGAAATATTTGATGTGAGACGTGTGAAAAAAATAGTTATGAAAATTGCTAAAAATGAAAATTATAGTTAACTTTTCGAGCTGCAAAAGAGATGATGTGAAACGGAACTTTCGCTTTAATTTTCAGGTCGAAAGTACAACCTTAAATAGAAAAATATAAACATTTATACTTAACCATCTGAATGCAATTAACATACAAAATTCTAACTTTAACCTACCGTCAGGCGCGCCTTTGAAACTCACATTAACGGGCGCGTACAGCAATCTGTGCGGCTGATAAAAAATTCAAATTTTTCTTGCGAAAAATGGAGTTTATTGTATAGAAAAGTGATTCTTTAGATAAACAATACAATAAAATACAATTCAAAAGGGGAAAGATTCCTGTTTTTGGTCTTATATTTTTTTCTGATTGAATTAATGTTGTAGAGGATTATGGTTTATGATTTCTATTCTCAAATTAAATAGTATTCTGCACTTGCAGCTTACTGGAACTTCCTGAATTTCATCTTTCGTCAATGGGGTGCATGTTCCACTATGCCTGTTAATTTTCACCCGCCCTGGACCATTACTGCGGCCATAATGTGAATATATTCCAGCAAAAATTTCACTTGTCTCCAATATTGCAAAGACATCACCATCGGCTGTGGATAAAACAATTTGTTCTTTAGTTGGCATGTTCCCATAGACATTTTTACGCAAGAATCTTTGAATTAGCTTATCTGTTGGAAAAGTGTATCTTCGAAGTTCGAATTTCCAGCGGGGATTAGTATAGGAAGTGAGGCGAATGAATTCTGGTTGGTTCAGTTCATGTTTAAGTCCGGGAGCTAAATCAATCTTGTTAGGTGGTGTCATTGAAACAGCTGGAGGAGACCTAGACCTGGCACGATGAGAAATCTCAGTAGGAGGAGGAGCCTTGGCAGGAGAAGTACACTTGGCAAGAGGGGTATACCTGATTAGAGAATAAGCTCTGGCTGGAGAGAGAGATCTGTCTGCAGAAAAGTTTCTGCAGAAAGAGGAACGAGGAACGCCAGAAAGAAGCTCGTCATCAGGTAAACCACTGAACTGTCTACTGACATCTAAAAGAAGAAACCAAGGATTAATTTTTTTTCAATAGTGGGGGATATTGCACTGGTAACGATATTAAAAGCTAGAGCCAAAATATGCAGTAAACATTATTCTTTTAGGGTTCTGCAAAGATTTTATTTTAAATTGTTCTACGCAGAATGTAAGGCGCATTCACAGACACATTTAGTGGAAATTTCCAACAAAAAATCCTGGAATGCGTCTTTTATTCTTTATTCTATCATCTGACATGCTTCTTCATTTTCATGCGCTGAGGTCCAGTGTATCTACAGAGTTCATTAAAATTATTCATCTATACTAGGGATAATAGTGGCTGGGTGTTTGGCAATTGAAAAGTTGGCTTTCTTGTGATTGGTTCACCCCTCACCTAGCTCGCATGAAATTCCTTTGCCAAATATTTCCAAGCTATCCAAATTCACATAGCTTTTCCTTTTGCAATGCTCGTTTGCGCACATTGTGGCTCGTAGAGTTTTGTTAATAAGATTAATAGTTGCTTTTGGTTCTTCCTTTCTTTTTACAATTGTAGCTAGGTGCATTACGAAGCCACGAAAAGACTATGAAGTTTTCCAATGATATAATCTGAAAAATTCAGCTTCTTGTAAATCTAATATTTCAACACAATGGCTTATTACTAATAATGTCGTATATCAGTATATTTTTTGGAATTCGTCAAAAATTAGCAATAAGTCGTAAATTTTTAGGATCAATGATTTTACTACTCTTATGGGTCACAAAGAAAACCCCATAAGTAAAAAAGTTGAACTTCACGTAACATTTCAAAGAGGTATAAAAGGAAAAAATATATCAAACTGAAATGTAAATAACGGTTGTCAAACCTCTCAATTCATAGGATGACCTATTAATGATACTACTTTCTCAAATTTGCAAATTGATTAAAGTCCTAAGGCGAATACTCAATTTTGTTCTGCTGGAAAAGATCACTCAGAGCGAGAAATGAAATGTGTAAATGATGAAACTTCCCATGCTCTATTAAGCGAGATTAATTCTGATCCTAAAAACTATAAAGATACAAAAAGTACCAAAAAATGACAAGTAAATATTGATGGCATGTCAAATTCTATGAGTAAAAAATAAGTTTGAAAAATTGTAAACACACCATCAAAAATAAAAAAGAACAAATGGTATAAGCAAACGACGTGCAGTGGATTCTTAAACAATAGTAGGATATAATGTATGTTTGGTGATCAGAGGCTTTAAGAATAAAAATATTTATGAATTGATATACTTATGCTCCTGCTTTCAGGTTACAATTGGCATGTGCTGTTATTGGCATTAGGCATGGGCTTAAAAAAATCTGATTTAAAACCTTGTTTGCTTTTATTATTTCAGTGAGCCAAAAGAATTTTTACAAATGAATTTCAGGCATGCTAGAGAAAACAAAATAATTTAATTACGTCACAAGAAATATTTCGAAAAGATTTTGAACAAATTTGGTTTTGATGATGCATATTAATGCCAGCCAACAGGCGCATCTGTGGTTGCTATTTTGTGCACTACTGTCAAAACCAACATTACAGATCTAACCGATGCTACGGACTTTACGGATGCGTATACGATTTCTGTAACGAGCAGGCGCACTAGTCATTACAAAAACTGAAGACATAAATCTTAACTAACAGGAGCACCTGTAGTTGTCATTTACCACCATTCCCGACTTTACCGACATTCATAAAAATACTGTGGTAGAAAATCGCACGCAACAGGAGCACTTGTGGATGTCATTTTGGCCGACATAAACACTAACCTATAGACGCACCTATGGTCACCATTTATCATAGACTTAAGAATGCGATACCGACGCAACTATCGCTCCCCACTATATCATTTCCTACCTCGACCTCTCTTTCCGCAATTACAGTACCTACCGTAGAGGTAAAGAATTAAGGCGGCAAGATTTAAAGAAAACCAATTGTTGTTGATTTTCGTGTTTGTAATTTACAACGTTCTATTTTTATATGTAATTTCAGGAACCGGAATAACACGTAAGGAAATTCTATTTAATTTACCTCCGTTCAGTATTCATTCCAAATCGCATCTAACCACAAGCAAATCAAATTTAAAATAATTAGAGTCACACTTATCACACATACCCTTACGATGTAACCGCACTACACACAACAACTATATTTAACATTCCATTTTCGCTTATAAACCGACATACTCACACTCACACATACATACACCCGCACGCAAAACACTAGGGCTTAAGTCAAAATTGTACGATAAGTAGGGAAATAAATACTTGAATAATTATTGTACTTTAAAATATCTATTTTTAATTGACTCTTAAACTTTACCCTGGCTAGAAAGAAACGTCCGCTGAGACAATTTATTACTATTTTCAGGGAAAAACACATAAAAGTTTCGGTGAAAATTTTTGCAAAATATCCAATATTTTTCGAACATGTCACTGTCAAAAAAACTAGGGATACTTTTTTTCTTTCTGGTAGTAGTTTATTCCTATTAATTTTATTTATAGTGTTGTATTCGTGTTTTGTTTGATTGAAGTATAAAGTAAGCGTGGGGTAGGCGTGGTTCAAGATTGGGTCAATTGTCACCCACGATCTTCCAATGTCCATCCCATAGTGATAAAAATGGCTCAAGCAAGGCTAATGGCTCCACTGCCAGACTTCGCCCACGGTCTAACATGATTTGATTTGAATTTGACTTTGGCAACATTTTCGAGGATGAACACAATCTACTAAACTTTCCTCACTTTTTAAAAAAAACTGGTAAATAAACATTTTCTTTTATTGGACTTAGCTAAATTTTTTGATACCTCATTGTCCACTTCAATTTAATCGGGTTTTAAAGAGAATTTTTGAGGAAAAGTGTACGTTTATTGAGGCCGGGAAATGCTTGAAGTTGTATAGAGTATACTTATATTTTTGCGCCTTTTTAAGATAATTGTTGGGAAGAAAGAAAACTATCATTTATTACTATTTTCTTGATTGTTTACTAGTACAACTGCGTAGTATACTTATGTGCTAGGTCTGCGCAGTATATACGTACAATGCGTACTGATTCATAGTACGTATTTTTTAAATATAAAACTGCGCATTAGGTATTTATATCACATACTGATGCGCAGTACAGTTTGATGTTGAATTAGATTGCGCAGTAGATAGCTAACATATGTAGGGAGGTGCAGTAGCTATAAATAGAACACAGAGCTGCGCAGTATACTTCTGTAGTGTCACACTCCGCAGTAGAGGCATGTATTAAGTCTGCACAGTAAATACCCTACGATATATAGGGATATGCATTAGATATTTATAGAACAGTATAGATGAATAGGTATTTATAAGACACAGGACTGCGTAATAGGTATTCAGGGAGTATATAGCGGCAAAGTAAGTATTTCTTAGACATAGAGCATCGCAGTAGGTATTTATGTTGAATGGAGTTGCGCAATATATAATTTTTTGCAAAATGAGACTGTGTAGGATATGCCTACTATATAAAGAAATACTCTGCAGGTATTTATAGGACACATAGTTGTGCATCTGATTACAGATGGATTTGCGAGTTTTGCCTCTTTAATATCTATCAAATAAATGTGTACAATTAAAGTTTTCTATCTTCCTAATATCGTAACGAGACATTAGAAAATTGAATGTCACAAACACAATTTAAGGCGTGTGTGAAATCTTAGCCCATTTGCTTTTAAAAACCATATCAGAATTGCAAATTGTTTGTAAAATTGCTTCGAAAAAAGCATTTTTTAAACAAATTTCGCTTTTTTCTGGCTTATTTGAAAAAAGGACATTTATTCACAATCCATAGTAATTTTACTGAATTTTCATCAACAAAATATGACTGTTGCTTTTTGCAAGAAATTAATGTTTGAATGTGCATGTGGTAAAATAACAAACAACAACAAAAAATATTTTAAAATCCTTTAAATCGTTATTTTTTATAGTATATAATTTATATAAAAATGTAGGCTTATATGGAAAATTTTGTGGTAGATTTAATCTGGTTTGACTTGCTTATAACTTCGAGACTCATCTGGTATTCTGCGGGGACCCATTGTTGTTGAAAGTTGTTTACCCTAAACATTAATAGATTGGCATTCTCTAGCAAAGTCTAGAAAATCCATTGTTCTAAGAAATTATTTGCTACGTATCATCACACTTGGTATGAAATTACTATTGTTAGATATTTACCAATGTAATTCAGAAATGCGGTCAAGGCGACAAATAGAGTAGCAGCGGTGATAATAATGTTTTCTTCGAGTAGACGTCAACAGACTGCCATAAATGATAATGATTTGGCGAGAAAAAAATGGTTAACAAGATGTTTTTCAATATGTAAGAACGATTTCTAAATATAATACGTGGCTAATTTTTATTTGTACACTCCCCTTTTCTACCATATGCCCCTTACTTAACTACAATGTTCACGTGTTACATGGATGGCTCATTGTCACTACATCAAACGCATGATATCTCAATCATTATCTCATAGTTTATAGACGGCAAACTTGTCCTCCTAAGATAGTGATATCTATGTTTCATTGTTTATTCCAAGCTTCAAAATGAATATCCGAAAATTATTAAACGATTAAAAAACGTTGCAGCGATATTTTTTAAGGTTTCCACTCGTGTTTAAAAACAAAAACAATTGATAAGCTCACTTACACATAAAACTATCCCATGATAGCCTCGTGTTAGTGGGTATTATAGAAAAAGGAACTGTTTCTCCATAAAACTATTAAATAATTTTTTCATGGATCTAAACTACACAAATTTCTATGTATTTCAACAGAAGTTTTAGTTTAAAGTTATTTGTCATTATTCACGTAATAAAATAAAATGCTAAGATTCCGATTAATACTTGGAAGTTTATTATCTATCCAAAAAGATCGTCTAAAACTTTTCCACACCTTATTCCTAAAGAATAATTTTGTAATGCCTAAAATAATCCAAAAAGTTACATTAATATTACATTTCCATCGTTTAGGCTCGAACCACAAAATTTAGTATTTCTGAAGAACTCAAGTCACCAAAAACATTAAAAGTGTAAAAATAACTTTCAGAACTGATTCTGTTTTTATCCTGTGAAATCATTGCGCAATAATAAATGTTAATGTACTGATTACAAACCTAAACCAGCAAATATTCGTGAATAACATCTTTAAACTCGATTTAAAAATAAATTATTGATCAAATTGCAAAAAATAGCAATTATTGATATTTCGCGAGCTTGGAAAGATTTGGGATGTGACCAAAATTCCACCTTGCCGTTTCCACATCAGAAAATAATGATTCGTGTATAACATAAAAATTGTATAGAAACTTCTAATTTATGATTAAAATAAAATTCATTTAAGATATCATGATTTTACACCAGGAAAATATTTGATGTGATACATGTGACCAAAATTTTTGATAGGAAAAATTGATTTTGGGTTTGTGCAATGTGCGTGAATTTTTCAAGACATTTTTCTCGAGAGTTTCTGCAGAGCAAGAGAATTATGGTAGGGATTTCTTACCAGGAGAAGTATAAATCTAAACAAATAAGAAAAGGGTATAGGTTTCTGTTTTTGGTCTTACATTTTTTTCTATTTAAATTAATGTTGTAGAGAATTGTGGTTTATAATCTTAATTCTAAAATTTAGTGGTATTCTGCAATTGCGGCTTACTGGAACTTCCCGAATTTCATCTTTTGTCAATGGGGTTAATGTGCCACTATGCATGTTAATTTTTACCCGTCCTTGACCATTACTGCGACCATGACGTGAATATATTCCAGCAAAAATTTCACTCGTCTCCAAAACAGCAAAGACGTCACCATCGACTGTTGATAACACAATTTGTTCTTGAGTTGGCATGTTCCCATAGACATTCGTTCGCAAGAATCTTTGAATGTTTTTATCTGTAGGAAAAGTGTATCTTCGAAGTTCGAATCGCCTACGGGGATTAGCATAGGAAGTAAGGCGAATACATTCCAGTTGGTTGAGATAATATTGACGTCCAGGAGCTAAATCAATCTTGGTCGGTGGTGTCATTGAAACAGCTGGAGGAGACCTAGACCTGGCACGACGAGAAACCTCTGTAGGAGGAGGAGATCTGGTAGAAGTAAACCTGGCAGGAGTAGTATGCTCGACCAGAGAATTAGTTCTGGCTCTAGAAACAGACCTGACTGCAGAAAAGTTTCTGTCCGACGTAGAAGACGACTTGGAGTGAGGAAAAACAAGAAGAAGCTCGTCATTAGGTGAACTAGTGAACTGTCTACTCAAATCTGAAAGAAGAAACCAAGGACTAATTTTTTTTATATAGTAATTGATATTGCTCTGGGAAAGGTATTATAAGCTAGATACAAAATATTCAGGAAAAATTATTCTGAATGGTTCTGCAAAGGTTTTATTTTAAATTTTTCGCTGCAGAATGTAACGTGCATTCACACGCATGCACGCATTTAGCGCGAAGTCCCAACAAAACCAAAATTCCGTAATCCGTCATTTATTCTTTATTCTTTCATTTGACGTATTCGTTTATTTTTATCCGTTGAGGTCCGGAATACGTGCATGAGAAACCGAGATCTGATAAGATACGTAATTTTGGCTGTCAAAGAATTTTATTATTGTCGCATAAATATCATGTGTTTAATACATTTAGAAATCTTAGATGTTGTACGGTAGTACGGTACCCAATTTCTACAAACTTTTATATGATATATAAATAGATTCTTTGAATAAGCCTTCTCACGGGGTGAATATCCACACAAAGTGTAGAGAACGAAAACCGCTTCGTATTCAGTTTGAGTTGGGACTTGCAGCCAAAAAGGACATAGCACGCTTGGCCAGCACGAAAAACCAGTGAAACGTGCAACGGGTCCTGATTGTTTCTACACTTCGGTCTCAATGCTTGTTCTGATAAGGTACTTCAGGTTTAAGCTCCAGAGGAGAGTATTCTAGTCAGGCAAAACGAAGGTACGCGTTATTCACCATGGTTTCCACACTCATAAAATAGAATACCCTTCTGTAGAGATATAGTGGCTGTGTAGTACTTTTGTTAGTGAATCAGTGGGCCTGAAGAATTGTGTTTCATCATGGTTGTGCTAGTGTATCTACAAAGTTTTTTTTATAATTATTCATCTATAACAAGGATAATAGTAGCTAGGTATTTGGCAATTGAAAAGTCGGCTTTCCTTGCGATTGGTTGGCCCGTCACCTGATTCGCATGAAATTCCTTTGCCAAACATTTCCAAGCTACTCAAATTCACATAGCTTTTCCTTTTGCAATACTCGTTTGCGCGCATTGCGGCTCGTAAAGTTTTGTGAATAAGGGTAATACTTGCTTCCTGTTTCTTTCTTTCTTTTTACAATTGTAGTTAAGTGCATATTAATCCAACACTGATCCAACACTAATCCAACACTGATTGGTCTGGCAATCGCAATGATTGTCAGACTTATCCTTGCCAGAAAATTATAAAAGATTGTTTTTTACTAATCACTACTTTTTGGAGTCTTCACAAACTTGGCTGGTTTTTATTAAATTATTTTACAAAATCATTTTAGTAAGTTGCTGGCAAAATCTATTGAAGGAAGGATTGTAATTTTATTCTTTTCTGTCTTCTTCTTTATTTTAATTCCTATACGTTGTGTGTTTTTGGAACTTAATGGCGACACCATCGTGAAAACACAAAAATGAAATTTTATTTCAATTTGGAATAATAGTAACATCTTTAAATATTATTGTGTAAAATAAATTTAAATGTAACAATGGCGCCCGAACAGGGAAATGAAGGTTTCGTAGCTTGTCTTTGGGTTCTCACGGTACCCTCCTGAAAAATTAGAAGCAACCAGTAGGAGAAAGGGATTGCACCAAAATTTAGGTTCAATACTTCCATTTGATAATAAATGTCATTTCGACGTGCTATCTTGTAATAAGCAACCTGGAGATACGAAATATCATGTTGAGGATGACCCAGATGTACAGGGAAGGGAGGACGTTTCGAGAGAATTAAACTCCGTCAAAAGAACAACGATAGCAGGACACAAATTGGCTAAAGACATACCAAAACAGTCAAAACAATGCAAATTATTATTGTGCGTAAACGCGGAACACGTCATTGGCGTAGATAGAAGGGTAGAACTTCTTCGTCGAGAATCTGAGGAGATTTATTTTACCAATGGGGATATATTTTTGAAACAAATAAGTAATGACTTGCGTTTAAGGGATTTACAACAGAATCAATCTGATTTCAAATACATTGGAACGTAAGGTGATACCATGCGGAAAAATGACCTTGTTAAAAATCGTTCCCATTCCTAAATTTTCTGGTAATGGAAAGGAAAGAGTAATTCAATTTCTGAGGTATTTCGAGATCTGCATTGATGCTGTTGACGTGAGTGAAACGCAGCAGCGCGGCGTGTTTCTTGGCTTCCTTTGAGCGCATGGCCAAATAATGGTGCAATATCATGTCAATATACAGGGATGACGTCAACACCTTTAAAGCCAAATTCACCAGAAAATTCTGGAGTGAGAACGTTCAACACCAAATAATCAGGGAGTTAGAATTTGGCTGGTATACTCCGCGGAATAAAATTACTCAAGCGGCTTATGGTATCAAAATAACAACAAATGCTAGGGATTTGATTCCACCTCCTACCTATTTAGAAATTGTAAACAAACTATCAAGACATGTTTCTCTAGACATTGAAACAGCAATATGAGTTAGTAGCGTTAACGATTTTAAAGGTGTAAATGAATTGCTCGAAATTTTTCATCTTGATCAGCCCGTAGATTCTAAAACTTATGGGGATGATCAATTTCCATATAATTTAGGATCTGCTCAATTTCAGCTAAAACGCTCTAATCATATAACATCTTCTAACAAAAATCAAAATCATTATCAAGAAAACTATAATCCTGGTTGTAGATTTCGTAATAATGAACGACAACTTGGTACGACAGGGCAAAATTTTAATGAAAACCGTAATCGAAATCCCTCCTAAAATAATCACAACCGAGGTAAAGGCGAATCAGAATTATAGTTCTCCCCGAAATTCCGCTTCTCAATCACATGTGGAAAATAACAGCGCGAATTGCTTTGCTAGGGAAAACACATGCAGCTCTAACAATTACATGCCAAATAGAGCAAATAAAACGTCCGCTATGACCCCTGGGGAGTATCGAAATTTTGGAAACTCCTCTAATGAGAATATAAATCCAAAAACGTTTCACACTGGGCAAACTAAGTCTCCCCCAAACCAACGCAATTATATGCTCAATCAAAGTAATTGCGATCCAATTGTGAAAGCATCCACGTCCCAACCAAATTTCTCCAGTCAACCTGTTGGCCTTGCTAAAACCAATCCTAATGTTACTCGTCAGGGAAACTCGTAAGCCTCAAGTTTGAAAATAGCGATACTATTTTTTTTACAGTTTTTTTTAAAGCGCAAATATACGCAAAATTTATTTTAGGCGAATGAAAAGGATATTTCGTATTCATCATTGTGCCAAAGTTAAACAAGGACTGTATATTAGGTGTGAACGTTCTTAAATGTTCATATCGAAAATTGATTTTCAGGAGAATATTTTTATATTCAAAGATGCGAGTGGTTTTGTAAATATTTCTTTATAGGAAGATAAACCTAAAAATATAATAATAATAGTAAATCTGAATTCTACAAACGAAATCGGCCACATCCTAGGTATAGGAGAAAATTGGATAGATAAAGAAAATTTTGTTGATCAAATGGGGGGATGCAAAAACATCAACGCTTTTGAACCAACAGAAATTAGACCATTATTGATAGAAATAATTAATGAAAAAGTAGAGGCGATTGGTAATTTAGACGCAAGCGAAAACCAAGTTCTGAGAATTAATCTTGAGTCATAAGAAGTTGTTCAATGAAGAATTGGGGCTAATTAATGTTTATTATGACGAGTTGCGGGTTAGGGATGATCAGCCATTTATTTGTCGTACATATCCAGTACCTATGGCTCTTTGCAAGCGAGTAGGTTGCGAGATTGAGAATTTAATGAAAACAGGACTAATTCGGCGCTCTAATATCCCTTATATAAATCCTCTAGTTATTGTTATAAAAAATCGGCGATATACGTCTCTTTTGGATGCGAGAAAATTAAACAATGTATATTAATTGATGATTACGAATGCTTAGAGCCCATGGCCTCAATTTTTCAAAGTTACGCAAGTATAAAAATGATGTCGACATTCGATTTGGTAATGAGTTTCTGGCAGATTCCTCTCCTTCCAGAATCCTGCAAGTACAGCGCTGTTCTCTTTGAGGGAAAATGCTATGAATTCTGCGTAACACCATTCGGTCTAAGAACCAACACTACTGCACTTGTAAAGGGATTGGATTTCATGCATTTCATGCACTTTCATAAACTTTTTCAACGTTTAGATGAGCAAAACTTAGCCATAAACTTCGAAAAATCTAACTTCTTCCGATAAAAATTAAAAATTCTCGGTTACATCCTCAGCGTGATTAAGAGTCAGGGCTATTACGGGTCAGGGATAAAGAATTAAGCGATTAAACGACTAAGCGATCAAGTATTGACGGTCAGAGCGATCGTCCCAAAAAAATCAAAGATCTACGCGGTTTTCTGGGCTTAATAAATTTTTCTACTAAATTTTACAAGGATTAGGAAACTCATTTCATAAGAACTGAGGATTTGTTAGGTACGCAAATTCTTCTTTACTATCCAGATTCGTTCTACCTACAATCTGATGCTAGCGACGTAGCTTTAGGAGCTGTTCTTTATCAAGTAGAGAGTGATGGGTACGATCAACCAATTTCTTATGCAAGAACGACTCTAAAGGGACCAGAGATTAATTATTTTACTACAAAGAAAGAGCTGTTAGCTATCGTGTGGGCATTAATCAAATTCCGTTCATGAATTTATGGTACTCATCTCACAATTAGAACGGACCGTAGGGCGCTTATCTTTCCACAATCTTGCAGAGTAATCAGTTCTTGGTTGACACATTGAATTCTAGCAATCCAGGATTATACCTTTGATGTGTAGTTCTACGAGGAAAAATTCATCGTAATAGCTTACGCATTAAGTCGAATTTCATATAATTTAGATGATAAAATCTTCAAAGTAAATCCGGGAACGGTCTTCTTGTATCATTTGGCAAAAAGTACATCTTCCAAACTCCGCAAAGTTTTTTAAAATTTTGCAAAAGAGCAAAAAGAAGATCCCAGCCTACAACAAAAATTTCGTAATTTCCAGGAAAAGGGTTCAAGGAGGTATATAATCCAGGATAACTTACTGTATTTTGTAGACAAATGATTTAAGAAATAATGTTTGACCCCTACCAGCCTAAAACATGTGATAGATGAATGCCATGATTTATACGTCCACATTGGTGCTCTGAAATGTTTCCGTATGCTCAACGAAAGTTTTTATCATACCAAATACGGAAAAACGATTCGTCAGAGAATCGCAAGTTGACCCTCATGTCAACTTAACAAGGCAGCCACTCAAACATGTTTCTCCACGATGAGTAATGTGACCCCCTCTAAACCCGGTGAATTACTCTCTATTTACTTTTATAGTCCATTACCAGCGACAAAGGAAGGTTAGATATATCCTCTCAACTATTGATACTTTCAATAAATTGGTTAAATTATACCCAATGAGGAGGGCCACAGCTGAAAAAGCTCGGAAAAGATTCGGGAAGA
>NC_046660.1:56658554-56667402 GCF_010883055.1 Belonocnema kinseyi
TCGGAGAATTGGATAGATGCCCTTAAACAAGAGAATAGCCAACTAATTTTTTCATATATGTCATCCACAGCGCAATATGGTAGTTCGAATACACCGTGAGCTATCTCGATTTTTCCGCTAGCTTCTCGGGGAAACCATAAGCATGATGGAAATGGGTTAAAGTCATTGATCCTGTATGAACGATACCAACCGGATATCCCTTTCGATCGTGAGATCGAATTAGTCAGCGAACGTATTCTCCGTAAAGACAGAGAAGAACCGAAAAATTAGAAAAAACTCACAAGCTTATACAATTACAACAAGAGGATCTTGTCCTTATTAAGCTTCTATACCAATCCGACAAAGACAGTAAAAAATAGAGAATAATATGCAGATTTATGAAGGTCCCTTTTCTATAAAAAGACTCATACAATCTAAAATATTTATCATGTGGGATCCCATGACCCTCGAGGATAAAGGTCAATACTATTCTCAGGATTTACAACTGTATAAATGTAGACAGAAAGAAGCATAAAGGAAAATAAAATAAATAATTTTACCTTCTAAAGAAAAGAAGAGGCATATAAGTATATATGAAGAATAGATTTATAAAAATATAATTAGAACAAAAATATAAAAGAATTACAAGAATGAAAACGTAAAAACAAGAAATTTTTTAGTATCATCCTATACAAAAAAATCTACTCACACGTAGAACTTTTTATATACTCATTACATGCATAAGAAATCTATGATATAAATTTAACCAAATTAATGAGGGATTGCATGTTGATCTTTCCGTTGGAGATACTCTTTGTGAGCAATCGTCTCTTTTTAAAATAACGCACATATGTCACCTCATTGCATGTATTGTAAAAATGCGTCCGTCAGTAATATGTGTAAACTGGTAGACCAAATTGAATTTACGCTAGTCTATCCTTAATATGGAAACAGATAATAGGCCCTCGGTGTAACACTTTGATTGCGTCGATTTAGGTGCGTCCTAAAAAAAGTAAAACTTTCACAACCTCCGGATTTTTCTACCTTCAAGGTGCTTGTACACAATATCCCAAAGAAACAACCGTATCTCTTTTCAATAAGGTAATAAAATAACTTAAAACACTTCTTTCCTCTCCAAAGGAACCTATCACTATCCACAAGTTTCTAGAGTATTCGGAGGACAATATCCGTTTCTGTAAACTTAGACGTGTGAGGCTTCCCGAGGAAATTTTTCAAATTTATTCTCACAGTCTCGATGCTTGTTCCGACAAGGTTGTTCGGGTTTACTATACGCTCCAGATGAGAGTGATCTAGTCAGGCAAAACGAAGGTACGCGTTATCCACCATGAGCCTCACCCTTATAAAATAGAATACTCTTCCGTAGAAATATAGTGGCCGTATCGTGCTTTTGTTTGTAAATCAGTGGGCTTAAACAATTGCGTTCCATCATGGTTGTGCCAGTGTATCTACAGAGTTCTTTATATTAATTCATCTAGAACAAGGATAATAGCAGCTAGGTGTTTTGCGATTGAAAAGTTGACTTTCTCGCGAATAATTTGCCCGTCACCTGGCTCGCATGAAATTCCTCTGCCAAATATTCCCAAGCTACTTGAATTCACATAGCCTTACCTTTTGCAATGTTCCTTTCTTTTTACAATTGTAGCTAGGTGCATATTAATCGAGCATTAAGTTTCTTTAATAGGCGTCACGAAGCTATCTGAATTACCTAATTACCTTCCTGTTACAATCCTTGTACTTTGCGCGTTGGGGCTCGTAGTTATTAGTTTGATGAAGGTACAACAATTGTAACTTTTTTTTTCTAACACACGCACGAAATGTTCGATTTTCGAGGCATGTGTTGCGTGTGGAAAGTGACCAATTTCAAAATCGTGGTACAAAGCACTTATACAGGGACGTTTTCTAGCTGCTGCGATTGCGCTCATTAGCTTCACTTCATCATGATTTGACGCTTGAGAGACTGATTGTGAGTAGTAAATAGTTATTGAAAATACTCGAAGTGAGAAGTTACCATAAATGACTGATAAATTACCGAAAATTTATAAAAATTTTGGAAACTTTCAGACATCCAAGATTATAGGTAATTTGCCAATTTTTTCATTAATTTTTGTAAATTTTGGAAATTTAGCCAATTTTTCATAAATTTTTGAAATTGAGAAAATTATTCATCAATTTTCATTTGTTAGCAAAAATATCGTGTGTTACAGGAGCTGAATGTAGGCAGTTGAAACTCTTGTGAAGTTTACAGTACTTGCCATCGGCTCATCTTCGGGTCGTTTCAGGCTCGTCTTCGGCTCGTTTACATTTCGCCTCTAACTCGCCTTCTAGCATTCATAAAATGCTAGATTTTCTGGTTAAAGGTTTAAAGCATCGATTTTTCTGACAATCGCAATGATTGTCCGACCTTGAAGGAAGGATTTTATTTCAATTTAGAATAAAAGTCACATTTTTAAATTTATTGTGTAAAATAAATAGAAATGTGTCAAAATCATTCTCTAATTTGCATTTGACAATCTGTCTTCTCAATAACCGATACCTTGGGCTTTATTGTTTTTCAATTACAGTGAAAATCTTCAATAGCCCTCCCTTCTTTAGCCTTTCCGAGAATTGACGCCGCGCCGCATGTAGGTGTGAATCGGTTGCGCGGGGTGCGCGCGACCTGTGGCTGTCACTCAGACGGGGAGTCAGGCGTGAAGAAACAAAAGCGGAGCAGGCTATAATGAGTTCTTTGCCGTCCAAGGTCAGCCCCGAAATCGGAGCTATAGAATAGTTTTTCTGTACTTCGAAACATGACGTAAGTATGCAAGCCGACGTACACATTTGTTAATAATTCGGAATCATTTGAGGTTTGTAAAATGTTTTAAACCATTACTGAAACAAATAGAATTTGAAGAAAAGCACACCATAAAGATCAAGCTCACATTCTTATGATTTGACGATGAGCAAAAATCTAGTTTGTTTTATTTTCAAAAAAATTATTATTTTACTGTTTGCTGTAAAATCTCTAAATCCAAAGAAATTACATGGTTTCAAAAAGATATTATTGTGCTCCAAAAAGTGGTGGGAGTTGGGGAAATTTCAGCTTTTACTTCAACCAATGTGCCTTTTGATTCTAAAATTCGCATAAATTCTGTACTAATAGTTTATTCGAACTATTTTCTTGAACGCTTCCTACACGAGGATTCATGCGTATCAAATATTTTCCAGTCCAAGAGATTCTCAGTACTTTAAATTACTAATATAATAACGTTTTATTAATTAACTCTTACGTTGAACGTTTTTATTTGCACTAGTGTTACCTTCATCATTCGAATTTTCGTTACTTCTGCCAAAGTTTGTAAGAAAGTCCCTTGTTCTTGGTGATGTACCTGACGACATTTCTGTGAAAAGAAGACAATATTCAGAAATTTTTAATATTATGTAATTAACAAAATATATGTATTTTCGAACTGAAAGTCAAATTTTTAACAAAATAAATACTCGTACATTGGCATCCAATCAGTGAAATTTCGAAATAAAAAGTAATAATTATTCCAAAGAAAACTGAATTAGTAACATTCTCATCCAAAAAAAATTTTATTGAGCCTGCACAGGAACGGGTTTTTCACAGAATACATTAATTTTTAACTAAAGACACAAATTTAGCTTCCAATATTATTTTTTTAACCCAGAAAATCATTCTTTAGTTATCTACTTCTACTTACCACATAATAGTTATACTTTTAAATTTCTGAAACAAAATTTTAGACTTAGATTCAAAAAGTTAATTTTGAATTTAAAAAATACCATGAAATTAAATTACTTTGAGGCTAATTTATCTTTTTTGTTTCAATGAAACTGCTTCTAAATTTCATTTACAATCATTTTCAATTCATATATTTTTTTTAATTCAGCCGTGCCTTTAAAGGCTTAACGAATTTGTTAAAAGATGTTTGTTGTTGTGAAAATTTAGATATATTGTCAAATATTAACCTTTCTGTTGATTAGTTTTCTTTCTTATCATTAATTTTTACTTATTTTCCGGTTTTTTGAAATGCACGGAAAGTAATCTCAAAATCTGAGAGATATCATTCAATATTTATATGCCACGGAAAGACCTGCATTTCTTATCTTAGTATATTGTTTGGAATTCGTCAGAAATTAGCAATGAATCGTAAATTTTGAGGATGAATGACTTGACTACTCTTATGGGTCACGAAAGAAAACCCCATAAGTGAAAAAAATTGAACTTTACGTAACATTGCATTTTATTGACAAATTTAAATAACTTTTTTCATAAATAATCTATAACCGACCATTGCGGTATACGTATTTATATGTTGCCTAATTTACAAACGTAGTTTACATTTTTTCAAACAATTAGAAGTATTCTCACAAAATAAATTAGTACTGAAAATTTATAACAAATGTCAAAAATTTGGTGAGATACAATGCCTCTCCTGCTGTTTTAGGTTAAATCAACACTTGACAAAAATTCGCATTCCAATAATTGCAAAATTATTTAGAAAAATTATTAAATTAAAATCGTTTCCAAAATAAGTCAGTCAATCGAAGTCCACTATATCACGAAATTTTACATGAAAATATAAATTATCAAATAAATGGTTTATTCGCGAAGTATTTGACCATAAAAAGAATAATTGGCGGTGCGTCAAAGACGTAGAAAGAAAAATATATCATACTCAAATGTAGATAAAGGTTGTGAATCATCTCAAGTCTTAGAAAAACCTATTAATGATACTAGTTTTTCAAATTTGCAAATTGATTAAACTCCTAAGGCGAATACTCAAATTTGTTGTGCTGGGAATGATCACTCAGAGTGAGAAATGAAATGTATAAGTCATGATACTTTCCATACTTTACTAAGCGAGATTAATTCTGATCCTGAAAACTTCAAAGATGCACGGAGGACTAAAAAAATGACAAACAGCCATTAGTGACATGTGAGATTTCATGAGTAAAAATAAAGTTTGGTAAATTGTAAATAGACCATCTAAAATAAAAAATGAACAAAAGATATAAGTAAAAGACTTGCAGTTGATTCTTAAACATAAAGTAAATGCCGATGGAATATTTCAAATTAAAGCGTGTTTCGTGATCAGAGGCTTTAAGGATAACAATATTTATGGATAGATAGACTGATGCAGCTGCTTTTAGGTTATAGTTGGTATGTGCTGCAATTGGCATTGGACATGGGCTTCAAAAATATCTGATTCAGAACCTTGTTTTTTTTATTTAGGTGAGCCAAAAAAATGTTTACAAATTGATTAGAGGCGTGCTAGAGAAAATAAAATAATTTAATTACGTCACAAGAAATATTTCGAAAAGATTTTGAACAAATTTGGTTTTGATGACACACCGCCTAAAAACATAACGATGATTACTACGCAGGTTACGAATCGTGAGAAAAAACACACACCATCAGAGTTTAGTGATGAAATTTTATCTAGGACCAGAACGACGATAAAATGCTTCTTTGTACAGAAACAGTAGAAACCTTTTTATATTTAAAAGGTGCCACTAGTCAAGACATTTTATTTTCAATATATGTGATAACCAAAAATCAAATCAATCCTAGTGAAAATTATTCGGAAATGGTAAAACCTGTTCTCTGCCATCTAAGACGTACTCATGTAAGAACTTTAGTCTGAAATATACAGGTGAGACAAATATATGGCTCATTGTCAACTAGCAAAGCTGAATATGTGGCTATCAGCGATACAAGTGAAGAAAATCTTTCAATTTATAATTCATTCAAATTAATATTGAAGGATTCAGAACAATTGCTTTTTAGGATTTTATAGTTTGACAATAAAGCTACTGACACGGTAGCTAAAACAAATAAGATAAATAATTTGAAACTTATAATAAATGTCAAAGAACATTTCGTAAAATTGGGGGAAAATAAAAGTCTTGTTAAAGTTAAATAGATTAAATTCAAATATAGGTTAGCTGACCTATTTATAAAGCTCCTCCCATTTGATCATCATAAAGAATTTGTGCGAAAAATTGGCTATGAAAATAAAAAATTCACATGGTTTCATTTTACTTTTCAGGTGGAAAAAAAATTGAAAGTGTGTGCTCGCTTGGCGCGTCCGCATGATTGGAGGCTTATTAGATTTGAAAAATCATTTAGAAGGGAGTGTTGGAAAATAAGTGTGCCTGCTTTACGGGCATCTTTCTTTTGTCTCCTTTTTTTCTTTTCGGTCCTTGTTACTATGCCGATGGTTGTTATCTGCGAAAAAAGCTTCGAAAAGATCGGATGTCTTCTTTGATAATAAATAAAAGGATGTTGTGCTATTGAATATAAAAACTTGGCTTTTTATTTTTTTCATCCGTATTCCTAAACCAAATCTTCCGATAGTTATTTGATACTCATTTTACAGTCTCATCATAACGGGAAGGTATTGGTTTTATGAGCAAAATTTTTTTCACGGATTACATCAAATGTCCAGCTCATTTGAAAGAAAGGATAGTTATCCACAATGCATAGTAATTTCACTTTATTTTCGTCAACAAAACATGACTTCTGCTTTTTGCAAGAAAATAATGTTCAGATGTGCATGTAGCAATATAACAAACAACAAAAAATAATATTAAAAACTCCTTCAATTCTTTATTTTGTATAGTACATAATTTATTTATTAACTTAGGTTTATATGGAAAATTTGGTGGTATAGTTAATCTGGTTTAACTTGCTTATAGCTTCGAGATAATCCGTCTATTTTGCGACTTAACTGCAAAGAACAGATGATTAAACAAATTTTGATGACGAACAGAAATTCAAGAAGTTTTAATAAACCGCAGTTTTACGTTAAATTCAAACTTTTGACACATTTGGTTTTCTGTGGAAACCCATAGGAGTTGTTGAAAGTAATTTACCCTTAACATTGATTGATTCTTATTCTCTAAAGAATTCTAAAAAATACGGTGAAATAAGGAATTATTTGTAATACATCATCACACTTGGTAGTAAATTCATTATTTGGCATTCGATAAAAAGGGTCGTGAGAAGATTAATTATATAAAAAAAATCCATGACGTATACGTATGATTTACATGAATCACATACACATATTTTATAATAACTGCAATTTTATAAATCATTTTACAATTCGTTCACAAACAAAATTATTGTTTTTTGATGGTGCACTTAGAAAATAAATTTGTTAGTATATTTGTGATATATATAGATAAAAAATATAGATATAAAATATATATTGTTATATATTTACCAATAGAATTAAGAAATGCGGCCAAGGCGAGGAGTAGAGTAGCGGCGGTGCTCATCATTTTTTTAGAGCAGATGTCAATAGATTGCAGTAGATGATACTGATTTAGGGAGAAATAAAGGGTTAGCAAGATGTTTCTAATATGGAAGAGCGAGTGATACATGTAATGCGTAGCCAATTTTCATTTGTTTACTCCCCCCCGTTACCTAATGCCCCCTTACTCAATGAAAATGATAACGTGATATATGGATGGCTTATAGACACTAAATACCTCGTTTGGATGTTCTGTTCAAATTTATTACATAACTTTATTTTTTTTTTAAATCAGTTAAAATTAATGTCAACCATTAAGAAATATACGGAAACCATACTCCAGTGCGGCCTTCGTCTGCACCAGAGAGAGGTCGTCTGGCTTATCTTGAAAGTAAATCAAATGTAATAGCAGCAAGCTACGTTTGAATTTGCAAAGTAGTCTTTTGTTTCATTGATGGCTGCGCATTTACACGCTATGTTAGAAAAAATAAAAAGTAAACAGGCTAAAAAAATGATACACACATCTGAATGTTTCAAGATTGAAGTCAACTTATACTGCTTTATGATATGAACATCTTGAACATTGTAAACGTTTACATGTGAAATAAAAATTATGCAAAATCAAATCTTTATTAGTACCATTTTATATTTTTGAAGGTTTCAATTATTGCACATATCGGTTTCATTTATTTATGCGCTAACACTTTCATATTTTAATAAGTCATAATAACACGACGGAAAAGAAAGACATACCGAAAAAATACAGATAAAAAATAATGGGTGCGTAATTTTGTTCAAAATATTTTTTTTTTCGATTTTGTGATGCTTTTGATAACTGCCTTATATGATATGTAGGGACGAAAATTGGTGGTAAAATCTTACGTTTTATTATGAGAGATCAGTGATCAAGTTAACAGTCACGGAAAGAAACAAAATGCACACAAGTGGTTTCATTTTCAGGCAAAACAACACATTTTTCTATGAAGAATATAAATTATCAGGCGCAGATTGTAAATTTTGGACAAAAAACTTTATTCGCAAGAAAACATTAAAATTTTTTTATGAAAATAGCTGATTTTTGAACCCAAAAGCTATAAGGATCCATACCATATTTTTATGATTTAAATGAGAATTGAAAATCAGATTTTTTATTTTTAGAGGAAATAATTTGCTCCCAGCTAATAAAATTCTGAATCAACAAAACAAAGGTTGTTAAAACAATATTTTAAGCCTTCGAGAAAACAGTGGGGAAGGTTTTTTTTTTCTACGATGCACTACAGGTCAAATTGTATTATTTTAGTCTAAAATCTAATATAACGAGAAAGAATAGAGATAAGTTGACCTATTTTTTTTTAAAATAAAGTTCATGTTATCTGAAAGGGAAATCATTTTTTAAGTTGTACTAAACGTACTGCAGATTAGGGAAAAAATTATTGAGATACCATCAATCCCTAAAATAGGGGTTGAAATAAGGGGTAAGTAGCTAAAAATGAGAAAATTCGATGATATAAATTGTAAAGAATTTTCGTGCTTGTTGAATATAATTTCGACAACCATTTCAGCATTATTCTCTGCTGTGTGGATGG
>NC_046660.1:56667412-56692575 GCF_010883055.1 Belonocnema kinseyi
AATATTTGAAGAAGGTGACTTGACGGTAAAAGTTAAATATATGTACTAATTAGATTGTTAATTTTTTTACTTTAAACAAGAACGCCTTCGCCAATTATTTTTCTGAAAGAATACGTTTCTTAAAGCGAGAATTATTTATTTTTTAGTGTAATTTAGATTGTTTGAGAATAATGTATAAATCAAGCAGATTAGTTATACTTCTCCAGTCAGTTTGACTACTATTTTTAAGAAATATGCGGTTACAATAAGCTATGTTTTCTTACTTTCCAAGCATGCAAAAAATATAGATATTATAATACAATATTATAATATTTATACTTTTATATATAAATCATAATAAAAAAAGTACTTGGAGTTGTCCATTTCCCCTCCTAGAAAGAAAAATGATAGCGAGAAACCGTTTATATATCTGAGGATTTTCAAGAAATTTCTTTTGATATTCGGCAAAAAGAAAAGCAAAAGTTCATCGATTGAAACTTTGAACAGTAAACAAAAACCCGCTTCTTTATAAGAAATAAGTTCTTTTGTATTTGGGAATGAATTCAGGTTTTTTTTTGTTTGTTTCAGACTTAAACATAATCTGGGAAAAAATATGAATTAGGATACATGCAGGTCACCTCGAACCTTTGCGAAATATTACAAATTTTGGTAATATCTTTAGAATATCATTGAAGTTTAAAAATTTTTTAAAAAAATATTTGTTAAATAGTTTAAATTTATAAATAATTTGTGAACGATTCAAATTGTTTGTGAAATCACTTATGCATTTGTGAAATCTTTTATATCTATCCCAAATCTTTGCAAAATCACTTAAATTTCTTTGAAATATTTGGTAATATTTGTAAAAACGATTGAAATCTTTGCAAAATATTAAGAATCTTTACCAAATCTTTGAAAAGTCATTGAAATCATTTGTAAAAGCGATTGAAATATTTATGAAATCTTTGCAAAATATTAAGAATCTTTACCAAATCTTTGAAAAGTCATTGAAATCATTTGTAAATATTTTCGAAGTACTTGTTATATTTAAAAAATTTTTAAATCTTTGCGAAATCATTAAAGTCTTTGTGAAATCTTCCTGATATCTTTGAAAATCTTTGAAATATTTTTGAAACATTTGTGAAATTATTAAAATCTTTCTGAAATCATTGGAACATCATTTTTTTCATATTTAAAAAAATGATTGTAATATCTGTAAAATCTTTGCCAAATCGTTGAATTTTTGTTAATCTATCCGAAATCTTTACGAGATATTAAAAATATTTACGAAATCTTTGACAGCTTTGGATACTCATTGAAAGCCTTTGAAAATTTTTTTGAATTATTTTCGAAATTATTTCAATCTTTGTTAAATTATTGGCAATTAATTCATGCATTTGCGAAGTATTTTAAATGTATCGAAAATCTTTGTTAATTTTTTCAAAATATTTGAAATATTTTGAAATATGTGAGCATATTTCTAAAAATGATTAGAATTTTTCTGAAATCTTTGCGAGATTCTTTTTATCGTTGGGAAATTTATATTTGCGAAATCTTATTGAAATCTTTACAAAATATTTGAAATGTTTAAAAAATATTTTATAATATTTGTCAAATTATTGAATTCTTTGCAGAATCTTTGAAATCTATGCAAAATCTTTACGAAGTATTTAAAAAGTTTGATACGTTTGGGGAAGCATTTAAATCTTTCTGAAATTTTTTTAATCTTTGGAATTTTGTAAATACTTCTGAAATATTTGTTAAAATATGTGGAATTATAGTAATCTTTGTGAAATCACTGATTTATTTAAAAAATCTTTTAAACCTATCCAAAATGTTTGCGAAATATTTGTAATAGAAATATTTTCACAATATTTGTAATATTTTTGAAATATTTTTACAATTATTAACATCTTTGCGAGATTATTGAAATGTTTGTACAATATTTGGAATAAATCGGAAATTGTTATGAAATAATTAAAGTCTTTGTAAAATTTTTAGAAAACCAATGAAGCCTTTGTAAAATTTTGTTAACCTGTCCAAAATATTAGGAAACATTCTGAAATCTTTGAAATCTTTAAGAAATCATTGGAATATAAATTAAATCTTTTTGAAATCCTTATAAATCTTGGCGAAATATTTGGAAAGATTTGTGAAATTATCGAAATCTTTGTTAAATCTTTGAAAATATGAATTTTATACCTGCATTTATGATTATTTATTATTTGCTAGTTATTGTTTATTTGTTATTATGTATGTGAAATTTTTATTTAGAACCAAACCCTTGTATTGTGCCAAGAAACTGATAGTTTCTTGTTCCTTCTCACATTCAGGGCGTAGTATTTTAAAACTAATTTTCAGTTTCCTTAAAAATTATTATTTGTTAAAACAATTTTTCCCCTGTCAATCCTAGAAATGCATTATTTTTAGAATAAATGATACTGTTCATGAAGATGAGCAGTAAAAATTTAGTAATTTAACATATATTTTAATTGTTGAAACAAACCCTTTGTGTGCTTGTCGCCTACACGAACTAATTTTTTACGTGTTTGTCCATTTGAAATGACTCTTTTTTACCAGTTTCAGTGAAAGAAATATTCGAAGACAAAAATAACGAAAGAATATGAAAATCGGAAATTATCTAATAAAAAAATCTATGGTTTAGGTAGCTCGGTCGTACGTTTGCTTATACCAGTTGTTGCAAGATACACAGTAATGTATTTTCGCATCTTTATGCAGCTGCTTTTTACGATAGGGAGTAACTTTACCGCTCGAGGTGTTTCTAAATTTAATAATTCTTAATAATTCTGAACCACGAAAAGGGTGGAGTACGTAGAAATGGGGAAGGAGTTTAGGGAGATGTGTAAGAAGAAAGAGCAGGAAAAGGAAAAAGAGCTGGAAGAAGAGTTGAGAAGTATTAAGACAGAAGGGGACGTATGGAATATAATTAATAGGTTTAGGAAACGTAGGGTGGATATAAGTGAGGAGACAGGGAGCGACGAGTGGATAACATTTTTTAAGGATTCATTGCAGGGGTCAGATACCCGAGAAATATATGAGAGGATCAGCAGAATGAGGGAGGTAGATGGAGAGGAGCTGAATGACCAGGAGATAGAGAAGCAGATAAGTAAGTTTGAACAATCTAAGGCAGCAGGATTGGACAGGGTAGAGAACAAAGCGTGGCTGTGTGGCACACAAGAGGTAAGGCTGAGGCTGAAGGAGGTAGTGAAAAAAGTATGGAGGGGGAGGGATTCCCAGAGGGTGAAGGAAGTTGTTGATCGTACCACTGTATAAGAAAGATGATAGGGAGAGGCAAAAAATTATAGAGGAATTACGCTAATAAATACTGGGTACAAAATATACGCGATGGTGTTGGCAGATAGGCTGCGCAAGGATGTTCAGGGGAAAGAAATATTGCCGGAGACGCTAGCGGGCTTTAGGGAGGAAAAGAGTACTATTGCGAATATTTACGTCTTGTAGCACGTGGTGGATAGAGGACTTACCAAAAAGGTGCCTTTTTTGTAAATCTAAACGGCGCGTTCCCTTCATTGGATAGGGGGTGGTTGTGGGCGGCTATGGAAGAAAGAGGAGTGAAGAGGGGCCTGGTCAAGAGGGTAAGGGAGGTATATGAGGAGGCGAAAGATAGGGTGAGAGGAGGGGAGGGAATCTCTATTTGATTCTGGATGGATAGGGGGTTGAGACATATGCAGATGACATAATGCTGCTAGCAAAGAGCGAAGAGGCTTTAAAGGAGATGATGAAGACGTTGAGAAGATAGTTGGACAAAAATAGGTTAGAGTTAAATGCGGACAAGTCAAAGTTTATGGTGTTCAGGAAACGAGGTGTGAGAGATAAGGGAGGAGAGTGAAAGTGAAATCGAATAGCGGTACAGGAGATGAAAGAGTTTGGGTACCTGGGCTTCCTGTTTTGAAGCAATGTGGTAATTGATAGTCATATAGAAGAGAGCGTGAGAAGGGAAAATGTGGTGATGAAGCAGGTGTGGGGCCTGGGGAAGAGGTTGTTCGCAGATGATTTTGGAAGGAGAATGAAATTGTTTGATTCGCTAGTGAGGAGTGTCTTATTTTACAATATCGAGGTGTGAGGATGGAAGGTAAGTGAGGAGGTAAATAGGATACAGGAGAGATATGTAAAGTGAACACTTGAATTTGCAAGGAATACGCCGAACTATATTGTCAGCAGGTAGACAGGAAGAACAAGTTTAGGGGTTATAACAGCGAGTCGAGCGTGTATATATGAGGAGAAATTTTTTGAAGAGGGTGGAAGGAAGCCAAGGGAGCGAGCGCAATATTTGTGTGAGAAAGGAGAGCAAGGAAGTCAGGGACTTATAGCGAGAATGAGATGCGGTTTCATGGAGGATTATAATAGGTTATGGCTTTCTAGAGAGAAGAGAATGTGTGAACTGTGAAGGGAAGGGGATTCAAAAGTTGAGCACTGTTTGGAGGAAGAGGAAAGGGTATTAGCATGGGTGAAGGGGTGTTGGGTAGGGTGAAGAAAAAAAGAAGGAAGGAGAAAGAGGAATGGAGGAGGAAAGATTGTAAAAAGGAGAGAAAGTAGATGTAAGAAAAATGTAAGTGCCGTAAACAGTAGTTAAGTATTAGGTATTAGCCACGGGGACAGAGGCTGGTAATGCGAGGCATAGCGAGAAAAGAGCGAAATGCGTGCGAGGTGACGCGCAGCGAGGAAGGTTAAGCTATGGAAGCGAGCTGATTAGTCATAAGGTGTGCCGAAAAATAAACTTTTATCACTCATATCACACCGTTTTTTTTTATCACGCTCTAAGTAGCTACAATTTATATTTCCAAAAAACTTCGATTTTCAGTTAGTAAAAATGTCGATTTTTTCCATTAAAATAATGTTTAGATTAATTAAATTTGTAATCAAAACAGCGGTTATCATTTGTTTTGTAAACTATTTTATTTGGCTCTTTTGTTATTGTTTTTGATTTTGGACTTTTGAGTCTTCATCAAATGATAATCCAAAGCTGGGCAAGATTCGAGACTATCCCCACCTAGCAATTGTGGGTATAAAACTATTCAATAATTTTGTCATGGTCCTAAACTACACAAACATCTTCTTTTTACAAAAGTTTGAGTTTAAAGGTAGTTGGTGTAATGACATGAAATTAAAAATTCCGTTTAATACTTAGAAGATTATTAACTTTGCTCACTGTAAAGCCGAAAAAACAACTCGCGTGTCTTGAGGACATGAAGCGGCCCAAGAATCAAATTTTTCTACATCCGACCCGCAAGTACCATGAAATATTTTTTGCACACGGGTGAGACATAAGGTTTACGAACGAGTAATAGTTTCGCACCTCAGGGAGCACCCATCACAACGACAGACAGCCAAAAACCTTGTCTGCCTGCTTTGCAGCTTTAAAAAGTGAAGCTTATTTGCTAATCATCTTGGGTTTCCTAACCGTTATCTGGAGCGGATAATTTCCGTTCCCGACAATGGATAAGTTGTACTCAGAACAATTGGGTTCTGAAGATATTGGAGATTTAGAAGTCATCGTACAGGTATACACTTGAAGTTATAATCCGCACGTGTTGGAGTTATAAAAATTTGACACGAGATAAACTTATGTCATTGAGAGATAGAAGCTTGTCTCCAAAAAATTAATTGAAGTCTAGCTCCGTCACAAAACTGAGATATGCTGAAGTCGAACTTTTTTACTTCAGCATGTCTTTATTGGGAGCAGTTTAAGTCTAACTCACGTCGAAGAGCTTTCACTCGGGATGATAATAAAAAAAGTTTTACTAAAAAAAAACACGTTTTTCAAGTATCAGACCATAGCTTCTTCACTTTTCGAAAAAATATACCAATATTATCCGTCAATCGATTCGCTTTAAATCAACATATCTTTTCTATTTTCGCATCAACTTTAAAATATAAGAATAAGAAAATTTTTACTATAAAAATAGATTTTTGATATAATATATAAGTCTGTAAGTTCCTAAATATTCAACAAAATATAATAATATTATAGTTCCATCCATTAGACTCAAACCAGGAAATTTGATATTTCCAAAGAACTCAAGTAATCAAAAACATTAAAAGTTTAAAAAAAACTTTTCTAACTGATTATATTCTCATCCTGTGAAAGCAACACGCTATAATAAAAGTTCATGTGCTGATTACAAATATAAAACAAAAAAAATGAATGAGATCCTCAAAGTCGATTCAAAAAGAAATTATTTATTAAAGTGCGTAAAATACCAATTATTGATATTCTTCGAGATGGAAAAGATTTAGGATGTGACTGAAATTCCACCTTGCTTTTACCATTTCAGAAAATTTTTATTTATGTATCATATAAAAATTCTATAGACACTTCTAAATTATGATTGAAACAAAATTTACTTAAGATATTATGTTAAAAATATTAATTAAATATTAATATTTTATTGTTATAATTTTATCAAATAATTTTATTTCACACGAACATATTTTATAGAAAAAATTGATTATGAATTTATGCAATGTGCGTTAATTTTTTAAAACTTTTTTCTCGAGAATTGCTAAAAATCTACAGATTTATGGTAGGGATTTATTACCAGGGGAAGTATAAATCTAAACTATAACCAAGAGGGGATCGGTTCCTGTTTTTGGTCTAATAATTTTCTCTAAGTGAATAAATGTTGTAGAGGATTGTGGTTTATAATCTGTATTCCAAAATTAAGTAGGATTCTGCAATTTCGGCTTACTGGAACTTCCTGAATTTCATCTTTTGTCAATGGGGTACATGTTCCACTATGCATGTTTATTTTTATCCGTCCTAGACCACTACGGCGACCATAATGTGAATATATTCCAGTAAAAATTGCACTCGTCTCCAACATTGCGAAGACATCACCATCGGCTGTTGATAATACAATTTGTTCTGAAGTTGGCATGTTTCCATAGACATTCTTTCGCAAGAATCTTCGAATTTTTTTATCTGTAGGAAAAGTGTATCTTCGAAGTTCGAATTTCCTGCGGGGATTAATATAGGAAGTAAGACGTATAAATTCTAGTTGGTTTAGTTCAAATTGACGTTCAGGAGCTATATCAATCTTGGTAGGTGGTGTCATTGAAGCGGCTGGAGGAGACTTAGACCTGGCTCGAAGAGAAAGCTCGGTAGGAGGAGGAGACCGGTCAGAAGAAGTACACCTAGAAGAAGGAGTATATCTGACCAGATAATAAGGTCCGGCTGAAGAAACAGACCTGACTGCAGAAAAATTTATGTCTGATGGAGAAGAAGATTCGCGATGAGAAACACCAGGAAGAAGTTCGTCATTAGGTAAAATGCTGAACTGTCTTCTCACATCTGAAGGAAGAAACCGAAGATAAATTTTTTTCAATCATATGTGATATTGCGTTGGAAAAGGTATTAAAATCTAGACCCAAAATATTAAGAAAATATTATTCTTGAAGAGTTCTGCATACGCTTTATTTTGGTTTTCTTTTTGCAGAATATAACGCGCATTCATACACACA
Source organism: Belonocnema kinseyi (assembly GCF_010883055.1). Classification (NCBI taxonomy): domain Eukaryota; kingdom Metazoa; phylum Arthropoda; class Insecta; order Hymenoptera; family Cynipidae; genus Belonocnema; species Belonocnema kinseyi. The sequence continues at coordinate 56,674,892 of NC_046660.1, forward strand.
TGGAGCAGAAATTCCCAAAATCCCGGAATCCGCCTTTCATTGAATGATTCAAATGATTCTCTAATTTGCATTTGACAATCTATTGGATTAAAAAGTGATACCTTGGGCTTTATTCTCTTCCAATTACTTCTAAACATGACGAAAGTTTGAAAACCGACGTATACATTTGATACTAATGCATCATCATTTAGGATTTGTAAAATATTTTAAACCAACACTGAGACATATAGCATTTGAAGCAAAGCACACAACAAGAATCGACCCCACATTTTCATGATTAAAAAGATGAACAAAATCTAATTTTTTATTTTTGCAAATGTTTTTATAAGGTTATTATTAGGTTCCGAAAAATTTTTATTTACACTAGTGTTACCTTGATCATTCGAATTTTCGTTACTTTTCCCAAAGTTTATTAGAAAGTCCCTTGTTTTCTGCGTTGTACCGGATGACATTTCTGTGAATAGAAAAAAAATTAGCACGAATTTAGATAAATATGCTCACTTTCAAATGAACCAGACAAAAAAGCCAAATCTGCTTAAAAACAGAATTTTTAATAACAATTTTATGAGCAATTAAAAATCTTTACGTTTTAATAGTTTTAGATGGCCCGTCTGATGTTCTACCAACAATTTTGTTTCATTTTCGCTCTTCCTACATCGACAATAAAATATGAATTTATGTTTATACAGAACAACCTTACAAGTATAAGGAATAACGTTAACATTCAGCTTGTAAGGAGGTTGTAAAGACAAGATTTTCCTCTCTCTGTAGCTCTTTCGGTAGAGCATGAGACTGGCAATTTGAAGGACCTGGGCTCATTTGCCAGCGGAGCTAGAGGGCAATTTTTCACAATCTTGAGATTTATCAATATTTTAATAAGATTGGTTTAGACTAAGTAGACAAATTAAATGAACACCTAAAGCTGTTTATTAATTTCCCTGGTCAAAAAAACCTACATTAATAATAAAATTATTGTGTTTTTCTATAAATAACTGAGCTAAAATTGTACACACATGTATATGTAAACCCAGTGGGCAAAAATTTTGGCAACGTCTTTGCGACATCGTTACGACATCTTCACGGCAACTTTACTACATTCTATGTACATGTCGTTAAGGTGTCTTTACGATATCGTAAATAAATCGTATGATCTGACGATTTCTTTACGATATCGCAAAGACACCGAAACGACATGGACATAGGATATCGTAAAGATGTCTTATATATGTCGTAGCGATGTCGTTAAGACGTCGCCAACTTTTGTGCCCACTGGGAAATAAACCTTCAGCTTAGTGTTTCTGAAAAGAAACAATTGTATTTGAGCTTGGAAGCGGAAAAGGATTTTTTTGCGCTTTACATTACCGGCGGGCTCGATACTGGAACTTGACGTGGCCCAGTGGGCATAAAATTTGGCGAGGTCTTTACGACATCGTTGCGACATCTTTACAACAACTTCACGATATCCTATGTCCATGTCGCTTCGCTGTCTTTACGATGTCGTAAAGACATCTTCAGATCATGCGACTTATATACGATATCGTAAAGACAGCGAAACGACATGGACATAGGATGTCGTAGAGTTGTCGTAAAGATATCGTAACGATGTCGTAAAGATGTCGCCAAATTTTATGCCCACTGGGGGCGTTTGCACCGGGATTTAATGCGATAATGTGTCGATACAGAATAAGAAAAATAGAAAACCTTTAATGTACATTTGTGCACAAACCACAATGCGAAATTTTTTACATTGTATGTTAAAGCCTATTATATCAAATTCCTATTACAATTTAGTTTTGCGTGTACCTTGGTTTGGCACTGCTTATTCAGATATGGCAAAATAATGTTCTCATTTTATTTTTCGTGGTCCTAATAGGACCCAGTTGTGGTAGTTTAAACGTTTTTTTTTTAAATTTGACATTAAGAAAGGTTTTCAAAGTACCTACGGCCTTGAAGATTACATTCTCATTGCCATAATCGCGCTTCGCGCTCTACTGTTAGATTATGAAGGCTCTAAGTTTTAAAAATGTGGGCGTATCGAAAAATTCGGCTAAAATAGTTTCAAAATATATGTGGTATCTAGTGAACATTTTCGGGTCTATGAAAAAAATAATTTTTTCTATTTTTTGAAGATTTTCAAGTTTTTGAAAAGTATACAACTTTTCTAATTTTGATCAAAATTAGAAATTTTATTACGATAATTTGCAAGTCTTTTATCCATCTATAAGAAACGTTCACAAAAATTTATAAAATTTTAACAACAAAAATTTAGAAATTTTGAAAATGCACTTAATTTTTTAATTTTGGTTCGAAATATCTGATTAACAAAGTTAACCTTTATTTTGGGGACCTTCAGAAGTGTATCAAATGCGGACTCGATTGGATAAATTCTTCAAAAGTTAGCGTCGCTACAACATTCAGTTAACTATACATACAGACAGACATACGTACAGACATACACCGACAAACTTTTATGATTTTCGGATTTTGTGCGCGTCGAAACGTAAAGATCCTTTAAAAACCAGAGCTCTAAAATTTGGGCGAATAAAATTAGACTAACGATTTTAATTTTCATCCAAATTAAAAATGTCATTTGGATAATTTGCAAGTATTTTTATCAAGTATTGGAGTCATTGACAATATTTTCTGAAACTTGAAAAAAAAAATTCTAAGATTTTAAAGCTCTAATTTTTTTAATTGTTTGCTAATCAGAAAATTCGGCTAGAATAGTTTGAAATGTATTCGGTACCTACTGAAAATTTTGAATAAAATTTATTTTATTTATTTAATTTGAATAATTTTTCCTATTTTTTGAAAATTTTCAAATTTTCAAAAAGTATATAAATTTGCCAATCTTCATGAAAATTAAACATTTTATTTGGATAATTTGCAAGTCTTTGACCCATCTATGAGAAACTTTCACAAAAAATTTTATAAGTTAAAAAAATTGAAAACTTCGAAAATGCTATAATTTTTTAAATTTTGGGCTAATCGAAACATTCGGGGAGAATAGTTTTGAAAGATATTTGGTATCTGGTGAAAATTTTTAATGAAATTTTTGGATCTATAAAAAATAATTTTTTCTGTTTTTTTTTCAAATTTTTAAAACTTTTCTAATTTTTATAAGAATAGGAAATTTTATTTAGATAATTTGCAAGTCTTATATTGATCTATGAAAAACTTTGACAACAATTTATAAAATTAAAAAAAAAATTTTTAATTTTTAAAATGCTCTCAATTTTTTAATTTTGGTTCGAAATATCTGATTAACGAACTTAGCCTTTATTTTGGGGGCCTTCAGAAGTGTGTCAAATGCGGACTCGATTAGACAAATCCTTCAAAAGTTAGCGTGGCTACAACATTCAGGTAACCATACATACAGACATACAGACATGCAGTTATACAGACATACAGATATACAGACATACAGACATACAGACGTACTGACAGACCGACAGACAGACACCGATGAAATTCTATAGTTTTCGAATTCTGTGAGTGACAAAACGTAAAGATCCATTAAAAACCAGAGATTGAACACTTGGACGATTACATTACATTCTCAGGAATGAGAACGTAAAAAGAAAAGAGAAAAAAAGTAGTCACTACTTTTTTGTTGACAAGGAAATGATGCAAAAATGAAAAAAAAAAAGAATGCTAAAATGAGTTTGCAATTTCTCTTCACGGACATTGTGTTCAGCATGGAAGCAAAAGCCAAAATTAATGTTTTGAAAAACACTTTGGCCCATTGGAAAAGACTGATAGGAGAATTTAAGTAGTTTTCATCAATGCGCTGCAATTTTTCTCAATCAGTATATTTTTAACAACAACTCTAATCTCATCACACACCCCTTTGCAAAGCGAAATCGCGTAAAAATTCCAGTCATCTTTCACATAGTAATCTCTTTTATGATTCGCATTATCCATAAAGATACATTTTCCATTGAGATAAAATGTTTTTAAAAAACATTGATTTTCACTTTTGTTCCCATGATGAACACAATGTCTATGAACAGCAATTACAAACTCTTTTTAGCCATGCAATTACTCTCAAAAATGTCATTAAAAATAACAATATTATTTTTCACGTAAAAACACAAGAAACTTTTAGTGCAAATTTTTGCAAAATATTTAATATTTGTTGAAGATATCATTACGAAAAAAAATAGAGATGTTTTTTCTTTTTTGTGACAATGGGATACGCGTGGAGTAAGCGTGGTTCAAGATTCAGTTAATGCTCACCCACGTTCAACCAATGTTCGTCCCATGTTAATGAACAATGGCTCAAGCGTGGCTAATGGCCTTACTGCCATGCCTCGCCCACGGTCGAGCCCTGGAAGATGCTTGAAGTTGTACAGAATTTACTTAAATTTGTGCGCCTTTTTAAGATAGTTGTTGGGCAGAAAGAAAAATATATATTAAAATTTTAAAAAATTGCGCGTATAGACATCATTAACTTACTTTTACAAGAACGGTATTCAAAAATAACTTTCATTGTATTTTATGAAATCTTAGAAGATCGAAACAATTTATTTCTATTTACTGGATTTTTTACTGATGCAACTACGTGGTAAACTTTTGTAGCAAACTAGGATGCGCAGTAGAGTCCTGCAGAAATGTATAATATGTAAGGATACGCAGTGGAATTTTGTAATGCTTGGAACTGCGCAATTTGTATCTGTTGCGCGTAAGGTTGCGCAGTAGTGACCTAAAGTATTTAGAGTGGTGAGGTAGAGATATATGGAATATCAAGTAATGGAGGCATATGGAAAGTAAAACTGCACAGTAGAAGCCTACGATACGTTTTGATGCATATTAGGTATTTGTGAAATATAGAGCTGCGCAGTAAGTATTTATAATACAGACAACTGCACAGTACAGTTTAGTGTTAAATTAGATTGCGTAGTAGATATCTAACATATGCAGGGAGGTGTAATAACTATTAATAGGACATAAGCCTGAAAGGTAGCTATTTATAAGACATAGACCTGCACAGTATGATTTTGTTGTAATTTAGGCTGCGCAATAGAGACACATGGTAAGTAAGTATGCGCAGTAGATACTCACAATGTGTATGGATATGAAATAGGTATTTATAGGACATCAAACTGCGCAGTAACTATTTATGAAACATAGAGATGCGCAGTTGTTATTTAGGAGATATATATATCAGCGCACTATACTTTTGTATTGAATTATGTTTTGACGTAAAGAACTACATTACGCAGATCTGCGTAATAGAGACATATAGCAAAGAATGCAGTGGAATAAATACCTACGATATATAGGAATATGCATAAGGTATTTATAGAACAGTACAAAGGAGTAGGTATGTATGACACATAAAACTGCGTGTTAGGTATTCATGGAGTATTGAGCGGCACAGTATGTATTTCTTGGAAATAGATCATTTCAGTAGGTATTTGTGGTGCATGAAGCTAAGCAATACACTTTTTTGATACATTAGACTGTGTAGTATATTCCTACTATATACAGGGATACTCAGGAGGTATTTATAAGACATAGAGCTGTGCAGTGTCTATTTATGAGGCATAAAGCTGCGCAGTACGTTTTCGTGGTACATTAAGCTGCGCAGTGAAATCCTGTATTGAGAAAAACTACGAGAAAGAGCTCTAGAATATTTGAGGCTGCGCAGTAGAGATCTATGATAGATAGGAATGCGCAGAAGAGACCTGTGCCACACAAGTATGTGCAATTTACTCATATGGTATATACTTATATATGCTGAGCAGTATTTTTGTATTATATATAGTCGAACTTATTAAAAATCTACGATACAAAAGGCTGCACATTACTTTGTTTAATGGCTTTTAACCGAATATTTTATAAACTGATAGTGAAGCATTCGATAGAAAAATTGTAAATAATGCTTAATGTCAACATGAACATGAATTGTATAAAAATTGTTATTGTGGAGCGTTTTAGGTAGAAAGTAAGCTTACAGGATTGGAAATCTTAAAAAAATTCCTGATGAATATGGAAATATCTTTTTATGATTTTGGATTCGGCTTGAATGATTTTAATTTTTCTTTAATTTGAACACTTTTTATTTTAAGCCTATTTATTTGGAATGAGAGTAGAAAATTATGATTTGAGTTCTTGAGATACACTTTTAGTGCATGGCAGTAGCAGTTTTAAAATCTTTCAAAAAAGGTATTATTCCTGTATTCAGAAGGCCTTTTTTGCATCATTTTCATTCTAATATTCTTATTTGCTAATTAAAACATTACACACACAAAAGACTACAATTTTTTCACCCACATAATAATTTTTAAAAAATTGAATTTTTGAAAAGCTTCCCATACTTCACGGTGCGAACAAACTGTTTTGTGATACAAAAAAAGTCCTGTGAGCTTCTAGCTCAAAGCATAATTTTGAAAATATTTAAGCAACTCCCTAAAACAGATGTTGAAGAAAGGTTTAAGATTACACGGAAAGAAATTTCCAGAGATTAATTTACGGCTGAGATCCTAGATTATGTTACTCTTTGGCCTGAGAATTGAAATCTCGTAACCCTGTCTTTTAAAACATAGGTCTCGACATTTCAGTAATTAAGCCACGCCCCATTGCTTCTTGTAATTTCACTCCGTGTACACACAAAAATATAATATATATATATATTTGTTTGTGTGCGTGTGTGTGTGAGAGAGAGAGGGAGAGAGAGGAAACTAAACTACACTACAAACATCAAAAATGTGTATTAAAAAATCCTCTAAAGCATTACTCAACGGCAAAGAAGAAATGATGTAAGTACCCATAAGAGTCATTGCAAGTCATTTACACGAAACATTGATTATTGATTTTTATTCTCTGACGAATTCTAAAAAATACAGGAAATGCGGAATTATATGTTATACACCATCACACTTGGTAGTACATTAATAAAATGCAGACTTTTTTACGTGTTAGATAAAAAGTAAACTTTATGTTCATAGCAAGCCGCGTTAATATTAACCTGTGTCGATCAAGTTTAAAGAATTCTTTCATTTGGCTCTCGAAAAAAAGGGGCGTGAGCAGATGAATTCTATAAAAATTCCATGAAGTATAAACATGAGCTACACTAATTATACAAACAAATTTTATAAATTAATTTTACAATTGGTTCAAAAACAAACAAAAATTTTCTGGTGTACTTAGAAAATAAATATAAAATTGTTATAAACTTACCAATATAATTGAGAAATGCGGCGAAGGCGAGAAATAGAGTACCGGCGGTGATCATCATTTTCCCTTCGAGCAGATGTCAATAGATTGCAGCAGCTGATACTGCTTTAGGAAGAAAAAGATTTTTAACAAGATGTTTCCTGATATGTAAGAGCGAGTTCTACATGTAATGCGTAGCCAATTTTCATTTTTTCACTCCCCCTTTTTACCTCATGCCCCCTTACTTAACTAAAATGTTCACGTGATATATGGATGGCTTATAGTCACTACCTTAATTGCTTGGATCTTCTGTTCCATTTAATTGCATAGCTTCATATAAAAAAAATTAGTTAAAATGTATGTGAACCACAAAGTAATATAAAGAGAGCCCATCCCGATGCAAACTTCAGAAAATTTGGACAGAGAGATAAAGATTTACTTATTTTGCACCGTTTTTTAGCGCCTCCTGCGGAGAAGCACAGATTCACAAGATTTCCAATTGGTGGCGCTTCTAGTATGAGACGAAGGTAAACAAACAAAATTGATGCTCGTCCTTTCGTCTGTCCTTTCTTGAGTGTAAATAAAATATTATACAAGTAAGTGGCTTTTGCACTTGCAAAGTGGTCTCTCTCTCTCATTGATGGCTGCGCATCCACACACATCTAAATTTTTGGGAGTGGGGTCAACTCATACTACATCATGATATCAACATATTGCGTTTACATGTTAAACAAAGATTACACAAAAAAATCTTTTTGGTACAAGTATATATTTTTCAAGGTTTCAATTATTGCACATATCTGTATGATGGACTCATGTGATTACACTTTCATATTTCAATGAGTCACCATAACACGATCAAAAAGAAAGACATGCCGAAAAAATACAGATAACCAATAATAGGCGAGTAGTTTTGTTTAAAATAATTTTAATTCGAGTTTGTGATGCTTATAATCACTGCCCAATATGATTTTAAGGGACCAAAATTGGTGGTAAAATCTTACGGCTTCTTATGGGAGATCAGTGATCAAGTTGATAGTCAAGGAAAGAAACAAATTCACATTCGTTGTTTAATTTTAAGGCAAAACAGCACATTTTTTATGAAGAAGATAAATTGTTAAGCAGACCATATAAATTTTCGACAAAAAACTTTATTTTCAAGAAAATATTGAAATTTTCAATCCAAATAGTTCATTTTTGAACCAAAAAAGATACTTTTTCCTAAGCTAAAATTGTTTTGTACCAACACTAACACATTAAGTATTTCAAGGTTATCCGCTATAAGGATGTAGCCCACATTTTAATGATTAAACTGATGATTAAAAATCAGATTATTTATTTTCAGAACAAAATAATTTCCTCCTAGCTATTAAAATGCGAAATCAACAAAGTAAAGGTTGGTAAAACAATACTATTAGTTTTCGAGTTTTTTCTGTTTCAGAATTAAATAGAATCTGAAAAAGAATAGCAATCGGGATAGGCGCAGATCACGTCAAAGAAATGATAATTTGCGGAAAGCTTAAAAAATTTTCCTAAAATATATATCGGCCACTTCAAAGTTTTTTTTTTCAAATCGGCGGCGCGACCATTTTAACAAGTTCGCTAAATATCTACTGTGACTATTCTCACTCCTTAACCATTGACTACATGGAGAAATGTTCTGCATATTAAATGAGTAATTTAGAGGTAGATATTTTGGGCATAGAACGTGGTCCTCTGAAACGCATAATTATGGAGGTATAATTAGGGTTTTGATCAGAACGACGGAAGATTTGCGTGATTTTAATTTTCGTTTTTCTCTCTCTCTAAAATAAAGATTTTACCAATAAATGTTCTACATGTGTTAGTTGTATTTTTAATAAATAAAGAATTTTGTTTCAAAATATTTTTATATAAAAGCAATTTTCGCTCTAATAAATCATAAAAGCCGCAAAAGTGTAAGTAGTTTTTATAATTTAAAGTAACTCTAAAATTAAAATGCACAAAAAAGCCTCTAAAGCTTTTTAAGGAAGGATAATATACGAATTGCATACAATATTTATATATAAAATTTACATTATAGTAATTAAGTTGATGTTACAACTTGAATTCGATCAGAAGCAGCTTTTTTGTGCTAATAAATAATGATATATACTTTTTATATATACTTTTTCTATGAGCTATTCTGAAACCAATTTTAGGAAAATAATCACCAGCTAAATCGTTGACATGGTAGAGCAGCATTTTTTCTCGAATTGAACATAGCTTGGAATAATCAAAATAGTACATATTATAGTATTATATTTACCAAAAGAATTAAAGATGAAGAAGATAAAGACCAGGGTATTAAAGATCTCGATCATTTCCAAGTAGGAGAAAAATCCACTAATATTCTTCTGTTTCATTAGAGTACATGCATAATATCACGATCATGACCTCATCGTTTATAGACGGCAAACTTGTCCTCCTGAGATAATGATATTTATGTTTCATCATTTACTCCAAGCTCCACAAGAAATATTCGGAAATTATTAAACCATTAATTGTTTTTTCCATAAAACAATCGAATAATTTTTTCATGGCCCTGAGTTACACAAGAAATCTGTGTCTTTCTACGAAGGTTTGAGTTTAAAGGTAGTTGTCATTATTGATGTAATCGCATGACATCATAAGGTTCCGTTTAATACTTAGAAGCTTATTATCTTTACAAAAGCAACGTCTACATTTTTGCCATATCTGATTTATAAATAATAATTTTTTAATGCCTAAAATAATCAAAAAATAATTTAAAAAATAAAAACTATACAATAATATTAACATGTGAGATTGATTTATCTATTTTCCAAAATTTTAGGGGAAAAACACACTTTTCATAAATGTAACCAAGGATCAAAGTTTTCTGCGCCCAACTCACAAGTATCTTGACATATTTTCTGCACTCGTGTATAGCATTAAGGTTATGAAAGAGTAATAGTTTCGCACCTCAGGAAGCACCGGTCTCAAGGTCATACAGCCAAAAACGCTGCTTGCCTGCTCAGCGGCTTTAAAAAGTGAAGCTCCTTTGCCAATCATTTCGGGTTTCCTGACCATTTTCAGGAGAGGACAATTGCCGTCCCCAACAATGAATAGGCTGTACCTAGAAAAATTTGGTTATAAAGAAATTGGAGATTCGGAACGGACAAATTAATATAAAGACTCTTATAGATATGCATGTCCTCACTCGATCTTTGTTCAGGGTACGACCAAAAACGCGGAGAATGCCGACAGATTTGCAGATTTGCAGACAAAATCTGTCGAGGAAGATACTTCCATCTGCATCGAAAGGAGTCCTCTACTGATGCCACATCCTGATCTCTTTCAATATTATGGTGTCTTATAACACTCACATCCACAAGATAATGGTTTTCGAAAACGGCAGTAATCTTTGCAGGTGATAATTAGTAATGTATCCGTTTCATGAGTTCAACAGAACTTTCCTCTGATTTTCAGGTCGAAAAACAAACCTTGAAAACAAAAAATCATAAACATTTATACTTAACTTTCGGAATAAATCTCACATACGATATTCTAACTTTAAAGTTGATAACGGCAATTTTTAGTTTTCTAATTCTGATTTTAGTGATGTGTTCACTCAGCTTTAAACGTGGTTTCAAACACTATTAATCAGGTTATGAATTAAAGAAATATTCTATGTATTTTGGTTATAGTTTTATTAAACAATTTTATTTTACACAAAAATATTTGATAAAAATTTGATTTTGGATTTATGCAATGCGTGAATTTTTCAAGCCTTTTTCCCAGAATCGCTGAAAAGCTACATAATTCCGATAGGCATTTATTATCAGGAGAAGTATGAATCTAAACAAATACCAAAAAAGGTGTGGGTTTCTGTTTTTGGTCTTATATTTTTTTTCTAATTGAATTAATGTTGTAAAGGATTGTGGTTTATAATCTGTATTCTAAAGTTAAGTAGTATTCTGCAATTGCGGCTTACTAGAACTTCGCGAATTTCATTTTTTGTCAATGGAGTTAACGTGCTACTATGCATGTTTATTTTTACCCGTCCAATGCCATCTCTGCGACCATAACGTGAATATATTCCAGCAAAAGTTTCACTGGTCTCCAATATTGCAAAAACATCACCATCGGCTGTTGATAACACAATTTGTTCTGAAGTTGGCATGTTCCCATAGGCATTCTTCTGCAAGAATCTTCGAATTCGCTTATCTGTAGGAAAAGTGTATCTTCGAAGTTCGAATTTCCTTTGGGGATTTTTATAAGAAGTGAGGCGAATAAATTCTAGTTGGTTGAGTTCATACTGACGTCCGGAACCTAAATCAATTTTGGTAGGTGGGGTCATTGAAACAGCTGGTGGAGACCTAGACCTGGCACGAAGAGAGGGCTCAGTACGAGGAGACATGCCAGGAGAAGTGAGTCTGGCAGGAGGTGTACACCCGACCAGAGAATAAGGTCTGGCTTGAGAAAGAGATCTATCAGCAGAAAAGTTGCTGTGCGATGGAGAAGGAGGTTCGCAATGAGAAACACCAGGAACAAGTTCGTCATCAGGTAAACTACTGACCTGTCTACTCACATCTGAAAAAAGAAACCAAGGATTCATTTTTTTCAATAGTGGGTGTTATTGCAGTGGGAAAGGTATTAAAGGCTAGACGCAAAGTATTCAGAAAACATTATTCTTGAAGGGTCTTTCAAACGTTTTATTTTGAATTTTTCTTTGCAGAATGTAACGCTCATTAAAACACACATGCAGTGGCATTTGACAATCTATTAGATAAAAAATTAATACTTTTGGTTTTATTGTTTTTTAATTATTCCAAAACACGACGAAAGTATGCATGTATGTTAGTTAATTGACTCCTCTGTTTAAAATTTTCGTTGGCACTAGTGTTACCTTGATCATTTGAATTTTCGTTACTTTCTCCAAAGTTTGCCAGGAAGTCCCTTGTTCTGGGCGAAGTACCTGACGAAATTTCTGTGAAAAAAAAAGAAATATTTACGGGTTTTTAGTACCATATATTCAACAAAAGTCATACATTTTTTAACTGAAAGGAAAAATATTTAACACGAGACGTACATTTGCAAAAAATTAGTGAAATGTTAAAGCAAAAAAGACCAACTGTTCCAAAGAAAAGTAAAATAGTAAAATTATCATCTAAAGAAATTGCATTGAGTCACCATAGAAACGGATTTTTCACAAAATATATCAATTTTCAACTAAAGACATAAAGATGTAACTACAAATATTATATTTTCAACTAAGAAAATATTTTTTTAGTGACGTAGTTTTATCTACAACACAGTCGTTATACTTTTTAATTTTTGAAACAAATTGTTAAACTTAAAGTCTAGTGATATAGCATGAAAAAATTCCGCTCCTTGTCAATCTGACATTTGAACTTTATGCTATGCTACTAATTTTTTTGTATTAAAGTGTTCGGAATTCGTCTGACATTAACAATAAGTCGTCAATTTTGAGAATGAATGACTTCGCCACTCTTATGGGTCAACAAAAGTCAACTGTATCACGAAATTTCACATGAAAATATAAATCATCAAAGAAATGGTTTATTGATGAAGTATTCGACCACAGAAAAAAATTAAAGAATCAGCAGTGCGGAGAAATGGAATGTATAAATGATGAAACTTCCAATGCTCTATTAAATGAGATAATTTCTGATTCTGAAAATTATAAAAATGCAAAGAGTACTAAAAAAATGACAAGCAGCCATTAAGAGCTTGCCAAATCCTATGAGTTAAAATAAAGTCTGCAAAATTGCAAATAGACAATCTAAATGAAAAAAGCAAATTTATACAAATGCACACGATTCATAAAGTTGAAGTTTTTGTTCCCATGCTGAACACAATATCTATGAACAAAAATTACAAACTCCTTTTAGAAATGAAATAGCTCTAAAAAATCCCCTAAAGTATTACTATTTTTCAGAAAAAAACTTTCGGTGCAAATTTTGGCAAAATATCCAATATTTGTCGAACATGTCACTCTAAAAAAATAGGGATACTTTTTTTTTATTAGTTTATTCGTATTGATTTTATTTGAAATGTCGCATTTGTTTTTTTGTTAGATTAAAGTATAAAGTAAGCGTGGGGTAGGGCTTTGTTCAAGATTGAGTCAATGTTCACCCACGTCGAAAATTTTTAAGACCATCATAGTTTACTTTATTTTTCTCGGTTTTTTAAGAAAATTTTTTTAGGAAAATTGTCAGTTTATTGGGCTATGTAAAATGCTTGAAGTTGTACAGAATTTACTTAAATTTTGCGCCTTTTTAAGATAATTGTTGGAAAAAAAGAAAAATATCAAAAAAAATTATTCAAATTTAGAAAATGTGCGTATATGGACATAAGTAACTTAATTTAACCAGAGTATCATAAAAAAATAACTTTGATTCTATTTTGTGAAATTAAATAAAAATGTTATTAAAAAAAATGGAATTTGTTTAAACAATTGAGGATTTATTAGATAATATAGACAAGATACCTTGAAATTAAAATATATAGGTTTATTTTAAAAAGAGCTGACTTTTCTACCATAATTTTAAAAAAAGTCAATTTTCAAGTGAATTTTCTCTAGACTGTACATGTTTTGATTCAAGGGTAGCTTTAGAGCAATGTGGGGGTGGGTTAGAGGATTTAAACCCCTATGTAATAATAGAAAAAAAATTTTATCGGAAAGTTATCTACAAATCTTATAACTTTAATTTTAACTTTTCCCTAATACAGTCTCAAAGTTTTACTGTACTTCGGAATTCTGAATAAAAAAAGCAGCAGAAAAAATTTAAGAAGTTAAACAAAAATTTAAAAGCTGCGAAACTCAAAACTGAGCAGTTTTGAATTCTGCTATTCATCTATTTTTTATTCCTGCATCTTGGCACTTTTTTTGAGAATTTGTATAAGTTGACGTTCCAATGTATTCTAAATATTTTTCAAAGTAGCTAGAAAAAAACAATTTAAAAAAAATGAAAATAAAATATGGTGCACTGGCTTCCCTTGCGATTTTCTTGCCTTGAACTTCTCAATTTCTTTTATATAAATTACGGTAGCTCTTAAAATTTAAGATAACAATGTTCTGAAACAATACCACTTGAATTATTTTATCTTAGCGACAGAAAGTCTACTGCGCATCCCTGCACATTACAGGACTCTACTGCGCAGGCCTGCGCATTAAATGACTCCTGCGCAGCCCTGTGAACTAAATTACTCTGCTGCGCAGCCCTGTACATTGAATTATTCTAATGCACAGCTTAATGTATTAAGTAATGGTTTTTGTAGAAAATTTTGTGGTGCGTTAATCTGATTTGACTCGCTCATAACTTTAAGAAAATAGGTTTATTTTCCGACAAAACTGCAAAAAACAAATTATGAAACAAATTAAGGTTACTAATAATTAAGGGACTAATAGGACTTGTTAACAGTAATTCACCCTAAACATTAATTGATTCTCATTCTCTGACGGAATCCATTATATATGATTAGACTTTTTAGTAAATTTATTATTTAGCATTCGAAAAAAAAGGAACGTGAGCAGATAAATTCTGTAAAAAATCCATGACGTATAAATATGAGCTATATTAATTATATACACATATTTTATAATAATTTGAATTTTATAAATTAATTTTACAATTGTTCACAAACAAATTGTTTTTCTGGTGTACTTAGAAAATAAATATGAAATTACTATTGTTATATATTTACCAATATAATTAAGAAATGCGTCCAAGGCGAGGAATAGAGTAGCGGCCGTGATCATCATTTTTTCTTGGATCAGATATCAATATATTGCAGTAGAAGATACTGATTTAAGAAGAAAAAATTTTTTACAAGACGTTCCCCAATATGTAAGAGCGAGTTGTACATATAACACGTATCCAATTTTTCTTCGTTCACTCCTCCTTGTTATCTCATTCCTCCTTACTAAATTAAAATGTAATTTAAGGAGATCCCACGCCGATCCGGCCGTTGGAAAATTTGGACGGAGGGATTCAGATTTAGCTATTTTGCACCGTTTGTAGCGCCATCTGCGGAGTAGCGTTTATTTGCAAGATTTACAAATGGTAGCGCTTCTACTGTAAGCCGAGTGTAAAAAAACAAAACTGATTCTCGTCGTTACGTCTGGCTTACCTTGAAAGTAAGTAAACTGTAATATTCAAAAGTAAGTTGATTTTGAATTTGCAAAGTAGTCTTCTATCTCATTGATGGCTGCACATCCACACGCTATCTTGGAAAAAATAAAAAGGAAACAGGCACGAAAAACGTCACTACTTTTTCCTTAGCAGACTCCGTACATATAATTAAATGATAGATTTTTAACGTTACAAGCGATTAAAAGTAACTGAGTTTGAATCCACACATCTGAATTTTTCAGGAGTGGTGTCAACTCAAACTACTTCATGATATTAACATATAGCGTTTACATGTTAAACAAAGATTACAGAAAAACAGATCTTTGTTGGTACAAGTTTATATTTTTCAAGGTTTCAATTATTCCACATATCTGTATGATGGATTCATGTGATTACACTTTCATATTTTAATGATTCACAATAATACCACGAAAAATAAAGATATACCGAAAAAAATACAGATAAAAATTAATGAGCGAGTACGTTTGTTCCAAACATTTTTTATTCGAGTTGTGATGCTTTTAATAACTGCCTAATATGATTTGAAAGGACGAAAATTTGTGTTAAAATCTTACGGTTTCTTATGGTAGATCAGTGATCAAGTTAATAGTCCAGGAAAGAAACAAATTCACATAAGTTGTTTAATTTTCAAACATAACAACACACTTTGCTGTAAAGAAGATAAATTGTTAAGAGGACAATATACATTTTTGACAAAAAGTTTCAGTTTCAAAAAACAATTTGAAATTTTCTATCGCAATAATTGATTTTTGAACCCAAAAGATACTTTTTCTACAAAACTGTTAATAGGCAAAAGAAACAGCAGATTAATTTATTTAAAAGTATGTAGGTAATACTGCCCTTACAAAATTATAGAAAGCTGCACCGGAAATATTCAGAAAAAATTATTCGTAAAGATTCTGGAAAAGTTTTATAACGAATTTTGTTTGCATAATGTAATTCCCGTTAATGCACACATGCAGCCAAAACTTTAAACAGTAGAAGATAATTCTGCATAGCCGTACCTAGGTGCTATTTGCAGAAAATCGGATTCTGGAAAATTTGTATAAATTCCGGGAATTCCAGTTATTTTCTAACACAAATAGATCATCATCTAAACCAACGACATATTTCCTACTGATACGGAATCATTTTGGATATCTTAAATTATTCGTACTGACACTAACGCATTTAGGATTTAAAGAGTATCCGCTATAAGGATCTAGCCTAAATTTTTATGATTCAAATGATGATTAAAAATCAGATTTTTTATTTTTAGAAAGAAATCATTTTCTGCTAGCCCTTGAAATGCGGAATCAACAAAACAAAGTTTGATACAGCAATATTATTAGTTT
This sequence comes from Belonocnema kinseyi, assembly GCF_010883055.1. Taxonomy (NCBI): domain Eukaryota; kingdom Metazoa; phylum Arthropoda; class Insecta; order Hymenoptera; family Cynipidae; genus Belonocnema; species Belonocnema kinseyi. The sequence continues at coordinate 56,691,546 of NC_046660.1, forward strand.
TCGAGAAATTAGGGGGCAAGGCTTTACTCTATCCTAAGTCGTTTTTAGAATTCAAAGTAACTCTGAAATTAAAATTTGCACAAAAGCTTCTGGGGTTTTTGAAGAAAGGCTAAATGTACGAATTTCCATACAATATTTTGGTGTAAAGTTTGCATTATAGCAATTAAAGCGCGATAAGGATGTAATTCGAAAAATATTATACTTATTTTATGAGCTTTTGGGAAAATAATCTTAGAAAAATAATCGCCAGCTAAATCGTTGACATAGTCAAGCAGAACTTTTCTCGAATTGAACAAACGTTCGGAAGAATCAATCTAGTACATATTATAGTATTATATTTACCAAAGAATTAAGAATGAATAAGATAAACACCAGGTTATGAGAGAATTAGATTATTTGCAATTAGGAGAAAACCAAATAATATTCGTGTGTTTTATTCGACTAAATGCATGCTATCTCAGTCATAATCTTATACTTTATAAGCGGCAAACTTGTCCTTCTGAAATAGTGATATTTGTGTTCCATCATTTATTCCAAGCTTTGCAAGAAATATCCGGAAATTATTAAACCATTAGAAAATGATGTAGAAATATTTTTAAAGATTTCGACTAATTTAAAAAAAACAATTGATGGGCTCACTTAGGTATAAAACAATGCCATAATAGCCTCGTCTTAGTCAGTGATATAGAAAAAGGAACTGCTTTTCCATAAAACAATAAAATGATTTTTTCATGGCCCTAAACTATACAAATATCTATGTCTTTTTACCAAATTTTGAGTTTGAAGGTACTTGTGATTGTCAATGAAATGGCATGTAACGATAAGATTCAGTTTAATACTTAGAATGGATCCCGTTGGGAGCGACTTCGATCTATGAAAATTACACCGACTCTCAGTAAAGCCAAAAAACCCTCTTATGTCTCGAGGATACGAAGCGGCTCAAGGATCAAAGTGTTCTGCATCCGACTAGCGAGTACCTTGAAATTTTTTTTTCACGCGGGTAAAACATTAGGGTTACGAACGAATAATA
>NC_046660.1:56692675-56701206 GCF_010883055.1 Belonocnema kinseyi
ATAACTGGTTTTTTCCCAATTATTTAATTATCTCGAATTTTAAAATTTAAGTTGGACTCGTAGATGAGTCCAACAATTTGCCTGAAGGGCGCCAGATAATTTTTACCAAAACTATCAAAATTTTCGATGAATTAAAATTATTAATTAAGTTTTGCTCCGACCGCTCCGATAGAGTGGAGTGGGTAAGGAGTGACGCACGAAAGAGGGGTTATTTTACGCAATCACCAAATACTTCATTATTTGAGAATTAAATGTTTAATAATAGCAATTCCGAATTCAATTTACAAGGGGGGAACCCGTGTTCCCACAGTAACCATTCTCGGGCTCGTTCAAGGCCATTTTATTTAATCTTTACATTATGGCATGAAAACGATAAGAACTAACCTCTGAAATCGGTGGAAGAGCCCATCAGTAGATTGGAACTACAAGTTCCAATTTAACCTCGAACGAATCACTGACTTTACTTTACAACCAAAGCAAAACAAGCTATGACCTTGTCTGGGGTCAGCAACCAACAAGCTTCAACGGCGTGTGCCTACCATTTTATCACACGTCGTTGAACTGCGATACATTATTGAATTAATAATACCAAAAGTTAGTGTGGACGAAAAAGCCTACCTGGCAAATGTTGGCCTCCTCTAGTGGTTCCTCTCATTTTTAATTTGCAGTCAATTCCTCGTTATCCTTTTATTTTACGTTCTATATAAGTGCTCTCGTTGAGCTCAGAGTAAGGAATGCCTGCTGAGACAGGCCTCTGCGCTCACCTCAAACGTGAGTCGAAGCGCCCCTAGTATCTTAAGATTATACTAAGATTGGTGGATTGAGAGGGACGGAGAAGGAGTGCGACAGCCGCTGGTCGCGTTTCATTCCTGCTGTTCGAAGGGGTGTGCTGAATTAAGTCAGCGCGCCGAGTCTTCGCCGCTGAATGGTCCTGTGCTTCCCAGTACTCCTATACGCAGCAGGACTTATATCCACTGCGCATATACTGGGAAACCTCCTCTTCTTAGTGCATGACTTCGCATCTCAGCCGATGTAGAGTTTTGACAGCTTGTTGTTGTGGGTGTTAGACCACTCGTTATGTATTTTCACCGCAGTACATGGAATAAGAATTTTTATAACGATGAAAATAATGAACAATAAATTGGTTTTAACTCAAAAGTTCCGAGGTTGGTTTGAAGGAAAATAAAGATTCATTACTGTGAGATCATTTCCCCAGTAATTTTGACAGATAAGTGTTCCTTTAATGTTTATTTTATTATGTTTTTGCGTGCGGTCTATAATGACTCGTCACAATACATATTCTCACTTGTTCTTTGTTCATTGTACGACTGAAAAAGGTCGTCCTGAACAAGGCTTTCCAGTATCGAGATGTCTTTTAACACTTACATCGACAAGTTTATGGTTTTCGGGAACGACAGTAATCTTTGGTGGTGACGCTTAGTAGTGTATCTGTTTCATGGGTTGGGGAAGTGAAGCCTCAATATTGTGTCCAATGTTGGTAATTTTAACTACGATAAGGGCGTGGGAGGAGGGAGGATCACATCTTCTAACAGATGTTTTAGCAGCTTGCTCTCGACTTCTAACAGTTCTTCGATTCCGCAACACGTTTCTTGGTTTATTAACTCTTCTAAGGTCATCCTAACATTGTCACTGTTAATACAATGGACTAAACGTTTTTCCCCTGGGACACTTATCGAGTCCCACGACTCTCGATGACCATTTGGAAAATGCAAATTTTTCTTGTAAACCCCTGAGACAGTTCACTCGAAATCCAGAATGCCAATTCTTTGCTTACAATGTCTAACTCCACCGGCAAAAATATGCGACCCAAAATCGAACTTCACACTGTCACTATGCGCATGGTTTCTGCTTCTGGGTCGACAGTTTTACGATGATTATTAGTCAGCATATTTTCGCGCCGCTTTAAACGAAAATGTGGTACGAGATTGAATTACTTGTTCACGATAATATCTCATTGTTGGTCAGATCACCTGGCTAGGTCAATAAAAGGACTGAATGGACGCTAAACAGAATATGTCGACTTTTCTCACAGTCGGCCCAATGAGACCGACAAACTCTGTATATATGTCCGCATCTCTGACAATTAAAATCCCTCCCCTTTCAATCTTTTTGAGAATCTCTTGCGCTGACTACCGCTATTTGTTTCGACAAATCAGCAATAAGTATCGTGAGACCATGTAAACTTAGGTCTCTTATTTATGTTTCTTGTAATAAAACAGTGATTCTAGTTTCGATATTTTTGATTCCGAGTGATACGCGAATTCTGGTTTTAAAGATTCCTCCAAAGGCGTCTGGGGAATGCACCCCCCCCCCCCCCCCCCCCCGCCCTTCATGATCGACGGCCAGAAGTCCAACATAACCCGATATAACATAATCCGACGTGATTATAAGTTATATATGCTTTTTATGAACATCGGGACTATGTTGATCCGCGACAATCTGCTCTTCTAGGTGTCTTGGGTTGTTTACAATCTTGAATTATGCAAAAACTCCTATTTAAATTACACCTGGGTATTCCAATACACTCTACCGGAGAATGTTAGGTTCAATTTCCTAATAGATCGGGCTAGACTTTTAGATATATTACTCGAATATTTTGGTAAAATAAAAATAGAGTTTTTTAAACTAACTTTTTTAAAAAACCAAAATTCTGAAATCTGAAATTCGTGCTGAGTAATTTCCGTAGACGCTATTGATAAAGAGTAACCTGCGAAAATGATGGCAATAAATTCCAGATTAACACTTTTAAAATTACGTAAAATTAAAGGCCAGTGCCGCAAAATAAGAACTTAGTGCACCAAAGATTCAATTATAAATATAGCTTTGTCCTAATTTAGTACAACGACATGAAACCACAAATGTTTTTCAAACGCCCTTTCCCGTTAATGCGTTTTCTTAAACGCAAAGCTCAATCCTCTATATTAAAATCTTAAATTAAAAAATTATTTGTGCGAATCTTTGTTAATGTGTTGAGGTTTATAATGTCCTATTTCACAATGTTGTACTTTCCAATTCACATATTAAAAATTCTACGAAAATTCCTCTCAATTTTTTTACAATTTCTTATTAAAGCCTTGATCTTCAGTTTTAAATTTGATTATCAAATGTACATATAAAGCTATTCTGAACGGAGAAAAATACAATTGTGAAATTTTAAACATTGGCATCATATTATAGCATGCTTATTTCATATTATTTTTAAAAAATTTAATTTTCGTGGAATATTTAAAAAGTGTCCAATTTTTTTTAAATATATGCTTAAATAAATAATTTCAATTTAAAAAAATGTATATTTTACTTTTCTTCTCGTTAGAAAATGTATTTCCTTCCTTACGGATGAACTATTGGTGACATTTTTTTAATAAGAGAGAAACTAAAGTTTTCATTGTGATTAAATAAAAATAGAAATTTACAAAAAATATAATTGATAAAATGATAAAACAAGTTCTTGAACACAATAAAAAATCAGACAAATACATTTTCGTATTTCAACTAGTAATCTTTGGAGTTCTTTTGGGATCTTTTTATACTGCGCCTGCGTTGTGCCGGCAACGCAATTGGTTAATGTTAGCGCGCAAATTTTAAATTATACGACAACAAGATTTGCGAATAAGCTATGCGATTTTAAATTTGATAAAAATCAAAATATTGATATGCTTTTAAATATTCTAGAACATTTTCTAAATATAGGGAAAAATTGTGTTTAGGCAGAAAAAGAAATATTAATCTAAATTAATTAATAATGCAACAGAACAATCATGATTCAATTGAACAATTTATTAGTTCTTATAACTACCGCAACTTTCTGGAACATTTCTGAGGAAAGATAATTCTAAAGAATAATAAATTGTTTTTAATTTCAACAATTTACTGCTAGTGCACAAATATAATGGTTTATGATTGTACATATGCAATAATTGCTACCTTCATAATTAAAACGTAGATGAAAATATAAAATTGTAGAGACAACCACAGATTTTGAACATTATTTATTATAGATTTTTATTTATTATTGATCAATGTTCACTTAAGTAAATTATTACCTTATTCTAATCGAAAAGTGGACTAAAAGTGGAAAATTAATCAAATCTGCAACTTTCTAACAATATTGCTGCTTCTTGTCAAAACTTTTTCAATAAGGTTGTCAACAAAAGAAAGAAGAGCTGTTTACGAAATTATCTGTTTAAAATTGCAACATTACAATAGTTTGAAATGTTTTTGGAAAATCTACCTCAAGTTTAACAAATAAAAGATTATTCGGTAGCAACCCAAAATCCTTTATATTTTTTTTCAAACAAAACACCAAAATATTTGTAAAAATGATGTCCATCATTAATTATATTTTTATTTAGTTAAAATAAAGTTTTCAGCTGGAAAAGGAAAACGGTATAACAGAAACTCCACCTTTCATCCTTTATTTTGAAAAATTACGATTGAAACTAAAATGCTGGTTAACCATTACCTGACCTTCAAACTTGAAAGGAATATATTTTATTTCTTAATTCCAGGTACTTCAGTACTTATCATAACTGTCAATAGCCACTTTAATTTAAAAATTCATCTGATCAATTCTTGCTATATTTTCATTAAACTCTTTTATTTCACTAGTTATGCATGTTAGAGTGCTCCAAACATTTATTTTGAAGTTTTCTCATCATGTCTCACATTTTTTTACAATTGGATTAAAAGTGTGGAGGATTGCCGTTTAAAATCTCTATTTTATAATTAAATAAGAATTGGCTAGAACGGCCTACTGGAATTTCTTTTATTTCTTCTTTTGTCAATTGGGTAATCTTGCCGCTTTGAATGTTGATTTTTATTCGTCCTCTGCCAGCTTTGCGACCATAATTTGAATATATTCCCGCAAGAAGGTTAGGCTTCTCCAATATTGCAAAGACCTCACCATCGGCTGATGATACTACAATTTGTTCTCGATTTGGTATGGACACATAGACATTCCTTCGCAAATGTAATCTGATCGGTGGATCTGTAGGAAAATTGTATCTTCGAAGTACGAATTGCCGGCAGTGATTACAATAGCTAGTAAGGCGAACAAATTCCAGTTGGTTGAGCTCATATTGATACCCGGCACTGACACAAATTTTGGTAGGCGGAACCATAAACTCGTCTGGAGGAGATCTAGACCTGGCACGAACGAGAGACTCGGCAGGAGAAAGAGACATGGCAGGAGCAGACGCGGCAGGAAGAAACTTGGCAGATGGAGGCTTGGTAGGGGAAGTAGACCTAGCCGGATAATGAGACCCAGCAGGAGAAAGAGAACGGTCAGCTGAAAAATTTATGCCTGATTGATCATCTGCAAGAAGAAACAGAAGACTCATTTTTGTTAAGAAGTAGGTAATATTGCGCTGTGAAAAGTATTAATAGCTAGATCCATTTTGTTTGGGAAACATTATTCGTGAAGGATTCTGGAACAGATTTATTTTTAAATTTTCGTTACAGACAAAAATTCCGAATACCATACGTACCTGATTCTCTAGTTTTGCAACTCGATCTGATTTTAGCAGTCCAACAATTCTATTTTTTCGGGCGTAAATCTTATTTTTTCAAGAAAATATTCTTTACAACTCTACTGCTTTTAATTTTTAAAATAACTAAATTATCCTAAAATATAATTATTTGTTTATAAGGTTTTTTCTTAAAAAAGAAATGTTCTAACGATTTAAGTCACAGAAAAATCTACTTTTAAAATTCGAAAAAGTGGAGTTCTAGATCATGTTTTTCCGGAAAAAGTAAGCCGTCATTTATTAAAATGCATTTATTTTTCAAAACTTGTTAAGAAACTAAAGGTGAAGCTTCTTCGTTAGCCATTTTTGATAAAAATTTAAAGAGTGAACCCATTTTGAATATTTTTGAGACCAATCTTTTTTTTTAATTTTTCGTAGGGGTGTTTATATTATTCAAAAATATAAAAAATTTAAAAAATCGAAAATTAGATTATGACAGCATACAAAAATAATAGAAAATCCAAAGTTACATTTTTCGATCAAACTGCAAAATATGAAAAAGGATGAGTAGAAAAAAATTGTGCATTTCAAAAAGGCGCTCGGTCTTTATATTTTCGGAAATGCTTTTGCAAACCTTTTAAAATTAAAACTCAAAACAGCCACCACTCTAACCTTGTGATTGTAAGTTCTCTTTTATTAAAAGAGTATAGCTTGAGAGTTTGAGCGCAACCACTGCAAACGAAAACTGTAATTTTGTGATTGTGAACTCTCTTTTGTTAAAGCTCTTTCGACTTTAGCGAAGACATTCTCATAATGTATCTCGTGCTTCGCATTCGATTTTGTCCCAACTCTTAACTTTTCTACATTATACTCAACACTTTTATATCAAATATAATAAATTTTTTATGTAACTCTGCCTGGCATTGCTTATTCAGATATTGCAAAATAAAGCACAAACTTTAATTATCATGATTATTAAAAAAAAAATTTTTATTTTGCTTGGAATTATATTCTAAGCTGCGCTGAAACATGTATAATTCCAATAAATGTATATTATTACAATTCATAATATACATGAAAATTGAAACATAATAATTCTTATTTCCTTGTTTTTATAATATAATTTTTATGTTAGTTTTTACAAAAATCTTACCAATATATGACTGTATTTTTTTCCCTTGGAAAGAGCATCACTAAGGCTAATAGTATTAGCTCTAATTTCCGAGTCATATGGGTATCTTTAAATAATAATAATGCTTTAGTACCCTGAAAGTCATTCCGTCACTATGTACCAAACTCCACATTGAAACACTTTGGAATTTTCAAATCAAAATATGAATTAGTCAGAGAAGTATGTTTTTAGAGGTAGTAAACTGACTCAAAAATCCAGATGTAACAAACGGTTATGTTGCGAGATTTTTTAGGTTATGTTTTATTTCGTCATTCCCTCACTTTAATTTAAAATGAGGGAATGACGATTTTGGGGACTTTAATAATAGTCCAACTTGATTTTTTATTTATTTTCCTATATAATCCTTGAATTCCGTAAAGGAAATAGATCAGCTTTCATGATAAAAATTTAATATTAAAGTAGATAGCGAGATTTGAATGTAGCCTGATCTATGAACGAAAATAATATTATCAACTTCAAGATTGAATAAGTTAATATCAAAATTTTAAAAAAGTGTTCTAAAATCTTTATCAGCGATTTTTAAAGTTCCAAAGGAAGTAAATTATTTTCGATAAATGTCCATTCATAGTTTAATGTTGCAATCTCTATCCCGGTACCTTTGTTCTCTTTCGTCTCTTGTGTCCCTTTTCCAAAAATTTAATTTTCAAAAATTTTTAATCTTATTTTTTGCGATTAAAGGAAAATCTGCTCGTCCTACCAAAAATTGACGAACAACAAATTTATAGATCTTTGTAGGCAAACAACTTTTTCCTGTTAATTTTAGTTCGTACCCTTCATCGTTCTTTCAAAAAAATTAAATTTTTTTATTTTGAATGTTATTTATTACGATTAAAGCAAAAACTACGTTTCCTTTAAAAAATTATGCATGACAAATTGGAATAAATTTTCGCTAGCTCATTTTTGGATAAAAAAATTTTAGTCTCATTTTTCGTAGCTTGTGTCGTTAGTCCAAAAATTTTTAATTTTTTTTATTTTTAATGTTGGTTTTTACGACTAAAAACAAAAACTACGCGTCTCATCGAAAAGTGATTAATAACAAAGCAGATCTTTTGAGAGTGCACAATTTTAGCTTATTCATTTTTTTTTTGTATCTTTCATAGTTTGATCCATTTTTTATATTCTCAACAGAGAAGGTATTAGATTTGTGTAAAATTCTCCCCCACCCCACCCCATTTCGTCAAGTGTCAATGTTTTGAGACCCCCTAAATATAAAAAACAGGTTTTAACGAGTGTTTATGTTTGTTAGTTAATGTTTCAGTAGATTTTTAGTTTGTTAGCACGATAACTTTTGAAAGAATTGACAGTTTTAAATGGCCTTAGGTACACTATTTTAGTGTCCTAAACTAAAGATCGTGTTCGTTAACCTCCTATTTTGGACAAAAATTAAAAATTAGCGCATTTTTTTAACCACTTTTTTTAAATTCAAAAATTCTTTTTAAGGGTGTTCATAGTATTGAAAATGGCAAACAATTGATTCTTATTACTTTCTTAATAAAATCAAAAATAGCTAGAGTTATAGCATTTACCAGATTCGAAAAAACACAAGAAAGTGAAAATTTTAAGCTAAATAACGCACGCAATGAAAAAAAAAGGTCAAGAAACGGAAAATGTTGGTTCTTGAATTTCCTACAAGATTATCATAACAACTTTTGTAATTTTCTTGAAAAATCCAAAGTTTGAATTATGACAGCATGAAAAAATAATGAAAAATAAACAATTAAATTATTTCATTCTACAATTTCAGAGTATTTTCAAGAATGTGGAAATGAGATCATATGAACCCCCATCCGACACAACGCTCCTGAAGGTTGGTGACCTTCTCAACATAAAACATCAACCAGCTATTGCACTCG
>NC_046660.1:56701216-56708202 GCF_010883055.1 Belonocnema kinseyi
CCCCCCCCCCCCCTTAATTAAAAATTCATTGGACTCTTTTTGTAACTATACTCTCGACTCTACATGGCTTGAGAGACTCTTTTAGTGAATTATTAGGAGATGAAGCAATAGGGCACTACAGCTCGGATGTAGAACACGATGCGGTCGAAAACTAAATTGATAAAGTCTGGTTCACTGAAGTTAGGGATAGAATTTAAAAGCTAAAAAACGGCAAGGCTCCTGTGTAGAGCGTATTTTTTACGCCTAAACCGTAAAAATAAAATTGGAAACATGCAATATTACTTTATGAAAAAAACCACACAAATTTTAATAAAATGTATAATAACGAATTTTATGGAAATTATATACAATTTTAGGGACAAAATCGAGTGCGAAGCAGGAGATACGTGATGAGAAACTGCCCGTTAAAGACGAAAGAGCTTTAACGAAAGAGAATTCACAATCATTAAATTACTGTTTTCTATACTTTGACCTTTAGTTTTAAAAAGTTTGTGCACAAGTGCGGGGAATATAAAAATATAAACATATTATCAAGCACGAAGTGCTAGAACCAACAGTCGCCCACCCTGTTAATTAAGTCTTCTCTTATTAGTTTTATATTTTACTGGTATTACCTTGATGATTCGTATTTTCGTTGCACGCCCCGAAATTTTTCAGAAAGTCCCGTGTTATAGGCGACGCACCTGACGAAATTGCTGTTAAAAGACAAACAAGATATATGAATTTTTAATAGAACATTAAGAAAAAGAGGTTTATTTTTAAAATGAAAGATAAAGTTAGAAAATACGTGACTTTTGAACAAACTAGAAGAATCCTGAACTAAAATCAATCAATTATTTCAGAGAAATTTGGATTGGTAAACGTTTATCCAAGGAGATTGTGTTAAACCAAAACAGAAACGGATTTTCTACAAAATAAAAAAATTTTGAACCAAATAAATAAACATTAAACTTTAATTTATTTTTTTATATTATCTATAATTTTTAGTATTAATTATTGTTCTTTAATAAGTTAGTTCTATTTACCACGGTGCAGTTGCAATTTCAAATGTTTTATTAAATTTTAAAATGTGCAATCAAAAAGTTAATCTTCAACCAATAAAAAATAGTTTTCATTCGAAAATTGAACTACTTTGTTGGAAATTCGTACTTCTTTGGTTTGAATAAAACTGCATCTCAATATAAATTACGATTTCTGAGAATTTATCTTTTTTGATTGAAAATTCGGCTACTTTAAAACTTCAAATATTTTTTAAAAATTATTCTTTTTTACCTTGAAAATTGAACCTGGTGGTTAAATATTAACTTTTTTTATTAATATTCCGTATTTCGGTGCAGTGTTCGGAATTCTTTAGAAAAAAAAAACACATCATGAAGAATTTGCATTTAACTTAATATTACGATTAATTAGGACTGTTTGAAAAATTTTGCGTAAATAATCATTAATCGGTTATTTAAATATACTCAAGATACCTGTCCATTGATTTTCAATTGTTTAGAGAATTTAATTTTTTTAATAATTTGACAATGCTGTTTATAAGAAATTGTGGTGAATTAGAATAAAATTATTAAAATAATTGATATTTGTTTAAACATTCAAATTTATTCTTAGAAAGCAAATTAATACTCAAAAGTAATCAAATCTGTTGAAGATTTGGTTAGATCAAATTCTTCTCTTGCTTTCTTTAGTTTAATTTAAAACTTGAGTAAAAAGTTATTATTTCAATCATTTCTATAGCAATTAATAGAATTATTTTATTCTTATAATTTTTGAAAGTGCTCATAACATATAGAAAATACGTTTATTTCGCGGCTTTTCTGCGAAAAGAACTTAAAATTTTTAACGAAAATTCAAAAAGTGATAATAACCCACAATATTACGCAAAAATAAAAATTTTCACACTATTGTACAACACTTCTAGAAGACTTCTACAATATCAGCGTAAGGTAAAATGTGCACAAGGAAATCACGGACTTAATCGAATTCAATGAATTTACGGAATTCACAGGGTTTAAGGAATTCATAGAAATCGTGAAATTCACGGAATTGATGAAAATGAAGGAATTCACGCAATTGCTGGAATTCTAGAAATTCACAAAATTCACGGAAATCACAGAATTAATGCAATTAAAAGAACTCACGAAATTTATGGAATTCGTGGAGTAAATGGAATTCAAGAATTGACGGAATTTAAGAATTCACGGAATTGACGGAATTCGAGGAATTCATAATATTCAAGCAATTCATAGATTTAAAGGAATACGAAGAATTAAATTTGTCTTAAAAAATCATAAAATTGATTTAAAAATTATGAATTTTTCTGAGGATATGATGAATTTCCTAATTCAAAACGTTGAAATAGAAAAAAAAAACGAATTTTTCTGTTGGCAATGCCTGATTAATACATTTGTTTATCAAATTAGTTTGAAACACCACAAAATTTATTAACTAAGTATGATTGGGTTATCAACATTGTTTTTGAAAATATATCAAATTTATCAACTAATTTAATAAAAAAAATCATTTTCGGTCGACAAATGCCTAATTAATGCATTTGTTTATTATATTTGTTAAAAACACCATATAGTTTATTATCTGATTATGATTGGTAATATAATTTTCATTAAGTTCTTAATTAAAAAGATTAACAACGAAAAAAAAATTTTCCGTTTGCAGATGCCTGAATAATGCATTTGTTTTAAAAAATAATAAAATTCATCAACTCATCATGAATGTTGCTGAATTTATTATGAAGAACATAATTAAAAATATGACATCGAAAAAAAAAGAATTTTTGTCGTCGACAGAAGTTCCAACAATGCGTTGAGTAAATTTCTCTAAAAAAAGCATACAATTGATGAAAAAACAAATTTTTCTGTCGAAAAATGCCTGGTTACTGCATTTGTCTATTGAAAGTTTTTTTTAACAAATGGTTTGTTGGAAAAATGGGTTTGTTTATTGTATAATATGGGAACATCTTAAACTTATGTTACTGTATGCGACTTAGGCACTTTCAACAACTTTCCTGTTATTGCCGAGCACCAGGAACGTCAAATAGAAAAAATGGCAATTTTTTCGGTCATATTTGTTTATTAAAAAAAAATTAAGAACCTAATTTAAAAATCAGGCTCTACAAATCTCTTAAAAATTGTATCCGATTAAAAAAAATTGTTCCAATCGGTTAATATTTGTGGGCTGCACGTTATTTTTAACCAAAAAAGGCATTTTTTTCACCATGTACAGGCTTTTGAGTATCTTGTATACACTGTTTTGAAAATTATTTCTCGGAAATATTTATATGCAATTTAATATTTTCGTATGCTAATTTTTACAAAGCCTTTATTTACTGTTCGATTTTAATTAAATGTGTCAATAAAGAAACTCATCCAGGGTGTCACCCACTGGTCGCATGTCACTAACTAATCTCATTACCTTATCATCACGTCTGAACACACGATTCAGAAAAATCTGTCTATCTTCAATGTTAAATGAGTAGGAAACTTTATTGTCTTTGCAAGACAGTTAAATATTAGCCGATGTTGATTGAGATTACAGAAAAACAATTTTGGACATTCAAAGAAAGCTTGGAGATGAGAGCAGAGAAATTCTAAAAAAAAGTTATTGAAGAATAGATAAGAGCTAATCTAAGAACAGACCCAGTGGACACAAAATTTGGCGACGTCTTGACGACATCGTTACGACATATTCACGACATTTTTACGACACCCTATGTCCATGTCGTTGAGGTGTTTTTACGCAACGATGTCCTAAAGACGTCACCAAATTTTGTGCCCACTGGATACACATATTTTGTAATAATAATTTCATAGTTCGATTTTAAATAAAGTATAATATTAGATTGTGATATATTTACCAATAGAATTTAGAAAAGCGAGAAATAGAGCACCAGCGGTGATCATTTTTTTTTATAGTAGAGGATGCTGATTTGGGAATGAAATAATTCTGAACAATATGGTTTTCTATTATATATTGAAGTGGGTTCTCAATATTCCACGTTGCTAATTTTTATCTATAGACTCCCTCTTTCAAATCCTAGATGCTTTGATTAATTTTATTGTATACCCGTATGTAATAAAACATAAAATATTTTAGCTAAAAGATGACATCAACATATTACGTTTACAAGTTAAACAAAGGTTTAATGAAAATAGATCTCTATTGCTGCAAGCTTATCTCTTCCAAGGTTTCAATTATTCCACACGTCTGTGTGATAAATTTATGTTAAAAAACTTTTATTTTTTAAAAGAGAAATAATAATACGAAGGAATATGATTCAAGGATATAAAAACGGGTGGTAAAAACTTATGGGGTTTCATGATAGGTCAGTTGTTGGAAGATCTGACCTAAGAAAAAAAAAAATTAATAATAATTTTTAAGTTATTAAACCTTGTGGAAGAACTCTATTAGAAATATAATCTGTAGTGGTAACAAAATCGTTTAATCATTTTTCTTTCCTCCTTTTCTATTTTTGTCTGAAAATTATTATTTTTTTTTTCAAATTGTATAGGACAGTGGGCTCAGTGGGCACAAAATTTAGCAGCGTCTTTGCGACATCGTTATGACACCTTTACGACAATGTTACGACATCCTATGTCCATGTCGTTAAGTCGTTTTTATGATATCGTAAATATGACGTATGATCTGACTATGTCTTTACAATATCATAAAGGCACTGTAACAACATGGACATATGATGTCGTAAAGTTGTCGTACAAATGTCGTGACGATGTCGTAAGGACGTCGCTAAATTTTGTGCCCATTCGGTGTTTGGAATAATTTATGTTAATACGATTACTAAAAAAAAACGTTTCTTCAAACAATTTTTATAAATAAAGTTAATCAATAAACAGTGTAGATAATATATTTTTCTTCTTAAAAAAAAAATTTTCCGTTTAAATTTTGTATTTTATTAACGAAATGCTTGATTAGAAAAATTAAGCATCCAAAACTTTTGGACGCAAACACGAACAATTTATCCCCAAGACTTTTTTTGATCAACAAAATTACCATAGTTATAGGATTTTCAACATACAAAACAAAATATAACAAAAATGAAAGTATGAAGTCCAACTACGCACAACATAATAAAAAATTAAGAGGATAAAAACTTTGCGGCTAAACCAATTAAAATATGAAAAAAGATCAATTAAGAAAATTATGCACGTGAAAAATAGTCACAAATGCATAATGAATTACTCTTTAATAGGAAAAGGAGTTTTTATTTTTTTCTAAAGAGCACAAAAAAAATTCTGGCCAAACGACACAAGCTCCGTAAAAAATGAGGCAAAAATGCTTTAAGCATAAAAAAGCTAAAAATTTTCTTTGAATTATTTTTTAATAGTATGGGTTGTTTTTTTGTTGTAAACAACAACACTAAAAATTAAAAAAATTAATTGTTTCACAAACGACAGAAACATTATAAAGAAAGAATATTAAACATTAGAAAGATAACCATTATAAAGAAAAATTATAAAAACAATACAAAAAATGCGTATGTCTCAATATCAATGCATGTTGTAAAATGAAAAGATATACATTTATTCAAATAATACACTTTTCGCGTAATTTATTTATTAATTTATTTATTCAAAATAAACGGGCAAGCTTTTTGCACAGTGAAAAATTTACAAGTTATCTATTTCACGTGTATCTTAAATCTAAAAATAAAACCAAAACATATAAGAAAAAATTATGCCAGGTTGTTAATAGTTTTGTAAAGTTCTGTTCTGAAGTGCGTTGCTGATGGGTCAAAAAAATCAAGGTCTGCTCGACATCAGTTTGCTTCACTAAAAATTCTACTTATGACTAATTCTAGATTGTTTATAATTAATATGCACAGATTTTTAAATTGGATTAAATTGTTTAGTTCGTTATTAAACCACGGAGGGTAAGTGGACGCTTTGATAATCTGCAAAGAGACATAATATTCAAATGATAAGAATAAATTCGTATAAAGTATATCAAGCGCACTGTCAATTGTCAAATAAGAAAGCATACAGCAACTGTCCACGTCACTGAGAGAGTTACGAATTTCGCCATAATTTGCTCTCTTAAAGTCAAATCTAACTATGGGGCATTATTCCTCAACTGCCCCTACTCAAAAAGTCATGTTTTTCGATTGTCTCTAAATTCTGGGAATATGTTTGCCTACCCAACAGTAGTTAATCCACAAACTTATAGACCAGGATTACCAACCCTCCCCAAGTGAGGGGGGGTTGAATTTTCAACCCTAATGCCTGCAGGGTTAGTTTCAAACGCCTGTAACTTCCTTTCTAATTACGCGATTTAAAATTTTTATGAGGGTTTTGGAAAGTGCTCTTTACACGCTTTCATCCTATTTTATTATTTATAACAAAAAAATTGTTTAAACATTTTTTTCAATAAATCAATTGTTTATTTAACTTTCTTCGCAATTTAGGCATCCACGATTTTTTTTAAATAGTCTCAAAAGAAAGCTTGACTTTTTTACTATGGAAAATGTCTAATAAGAAAATGGACAAATTGAAATTCATTGAGTGACAGAGCCGGTTGTAGAGGGAGTCCTCGCGCTGGCACTCGGGCGTTATGCGGCAGCATACCGCGGAAAAGTTTTCAAGTATCCCATTTTTTTTGTATTACTCACATTGATCCAAAATTGCATGAAGTCATCGGAAAAAACTATTCACTCAATCGAAAATATTGATTAATTGAGCGGTTGGGTGCAAGAACGGCTTACTTGTATTTTCAGAAGTCACTTGCTCTTCATTTGTTCTCCACGAAATTATGTGCAAAACAAAAGAAACACAAAAGGCTTCTAAAAATACAAGCAAGCTGTTCTTGCATCCAACTACTCAATTGTTAATACAAATTTATGAATTAAATTTTTCTAAAAACACGGGCAATTTACTTGTTCTGTGATACAAACTACATCTTTTATACTGCTGCGAATTGAACCTGTATTCATATAATATCTATGTTACTGACGT
>NC_046660.1:56708302-56716617 GCF_010883055.1 Belonocnema kinseyi
AACAATTTTTTTTGTTATAAATAATAAAATAGGATGAAAGCGTGTAAAAAGGACTTTCCAAAACCCTCATAAAAATTTTAAATCGCGTAATTAGAAAGGAAGCTACAGGCGTTTGAAACTATCCCTGCAGGCATTGGGGTTGAAAATTCAACCCCCCCCTCACTTGCGGAGAGTTGGTAATCCTGGTCTACAAGTTTGTGGATTAACTACTGTTGGGTAGGCGAACATATTCCCAGAATTTAGAGACAATCGAAAAACATGACTTTTTGAGTTGGGTCAGTTGAGGAATAATGCCCCTTATATTGTCGTTGTACAATCTTGAATTATGGTCAGATTTTGATAAACTTACATTGTTTAACTAGAATTTGCAAAAATTATATCTAACAATGATCCGTATTCATTTCTATTACTATTAACTTGAAAAAAAATTACGTAATCAAGTGAATCAGAAATTATGTTAATTATGTCACTATGAATTCGCAGCGACCCTTCACTCGGTACACAAGTAGGCCCCTTTACAGAGTCATTAATTCACTTAGCATATGGTAAATTAAAATCTCTAAAAATATATATTTTCGTTTCGGGGAAGTAACAGGCCACTTCTTCGATTATTTTACACAAGTCAGTATATTCTTCTAAGCTAGAATTGGGCGGGATATAAAAAACTCCCATGGTAATGTGACAGGAGCCTACTGGCAATTTAACAAAAGCATGTTCGACCGAGTTCTTATTTGTAAAAAGTTTCACACCACGTGAGCCATATTTGGCTGCAATCAGCACTCCACCACCGCGTAAATTATCGCTAGTAGCAACACTTCGATCATCTTGAAAAATATCAAAGGTAGTCATACTAACCGCACTATAATTGATTGTTTTCTTTAGCCAAGTTTCAGTGAAAATTAATATATCATATGAACATGACGGAACTGATTGTCGCAATAGGTGAAGTTTAGTGCACACCACACTGACATTCGGATAATGAATCGAAAACAGCTGATCTCTAAACTAAGACGCCCTAAGATAACATGTGGGAATACCTACGCTTTCGTCGAGTGTTGCTTGACAGCTTGGTTCATTGAGGTTACGTTCTTTCTTGAACTCACAATTATTGGAGATCCTTGTCGAAATATCATTGTTAAGTTCAGTTCTCCCTGCTGTCGTTCAGATATCACCTCCTTCTTCACTTCGTCGATTTCCAGAATTTGTAGTTTTGTCCTGTCTGTTGCAATTCAAATGTGCTTCAGTTTTATACCGGGGACTTTTTTGGCTGCAAGGAATTTGCGGATGTTCATTAAACCTGCTTCTTCCGTTTCGAAAACAAGTTTTACTGGTCGAAAAGTCGTTTTGGTCTGTGAATAAAGACCAATTCCAAACGCACGTGGATTAATAACCAAAAAATCAGGAAGGAGCTCAGTGAGTAAATTATTTAAACCAGATGCAATATCAGGTTGTTTTTCCTAGAGTTCCTTTGTTCAATTTCGGCTATGCATTTACGAGCGAGGGATGTATCATCATATGAATATGAGGACTGAAATTCGGTTTGTAATTTATTTAAAATACCTTCAGCTGTTGTCATTCTGTCACATAACCCTTCAACTCTCTTCTCTGTTGCAGTAATTCTCTCAAATGCTCCATCCATTTTAGAAGATACGTTGTCAATCTTTGATCCCAGACAGTCGAACTTTTTCGATACAGCACCTATTTAAGGTCCAATTGTCCCTATCGCATTAGTGATAATACGCAGATAATGGAGACGAGTCTGAAGTGGCCTCAGATGGTGTACGAGATCTAGGTTTACAGCATTTTGCAAAGGATCTATTTTCAAGTGTACCTGCCAGATACGCACAACCTCGATGATAAGGGAGATTACAACCGAGATATTGCATATCGTCAACGACTTTTCCTTTGCAACCCCGACAAATTTTCTCAGACATTGATAGAGTCTCCGCTAGATCCCATAGTGGAAAAGTGCTCCAAAAGGTTTTTGAGGTTAGAAGAATTGATCTGCGTCTCACGCGAATGTTGTTAACTCGTAGTGTGAGTTTATTATGGCACCAGGAAGTTATCGATGTAAACGTTATTGTTAAATCAAGACTCACACTCAAACGCCAGATAAAACCCAATAGAACCAAATATATAAGAGGGCACTACAAACAACGCTCGCACATCTAACGTTATAAAAGTATTGAAAACAATATAGAAAAGTTGAAATCTCGGAGAAAATCGATTACAAAACACGCGATACGTGATAATAATGTATTTGTTGAAGCCGAAAGTGCTTTAACAAAAGAGAATTCACAATCACGAAATTACAGTTGTCAAGGCTTTGACCTTTAATTTTTAAAGGTCTGTGCACAAATGTGAAAAAATAAAAATATCAAGCGCGCAGCACGAGGCCAATACGAAATCGAGCGGGCAGCGCGAGAAAAAGATATCGAGCAAAGCGCGCGAACAAACAGTCGCGCGCTTTAGACAAATTTTTCATGAATTTCTTTACAAAATTCTATAAATAAATACCTGTTGTGATTATTTTAAGACAAAAAGAAATAACTTTACCCCTAAGTTTCATTAAAAGAAAGTTCGTCATTTTAAATTTTTAAATAAGTTTTTATAACTTCTTTCAAAAATACGTATTTTGTTTTTCGATATTTTTTCTCAATTTTGTAAACTAATTACACACATAAACTTTCACAATTTAACATTATTGACAATGTAATTTCAAAAAAATTATGATAAAAAGCGAATTTGTTTTGCTCTTGAATTTGAACCCTAGGTATTTGTCCATACTCATTAAACTTCCACAATTAGAATTTTTGTATGAAATTTGTTTATGATATTAATAAGTGTATGAAATTATAATTTTCCCGCATTTAGCATAAAAAATAATAACAAGAAGTAACAGATTAAATTAATAACAAAAAATACTTTTAACATAATTTGTTGTAAGTTTCAACTCATAAAAAATTCTTGACTTATTAGCAATTGTTTACTTTGATGAATTTTTTAGAATTATGGAGTAAATGAATGGAAGCCTTTTATAAAGTTTCAATAAATATACGAAAGTAAGAGGACGTTTGGGGCAAACCCTATCAAATCTGATATTTTTCCCTCAAAAATATATTAAAATAATTCCAATCCATTAATGTTCAGCCTGAGAAAAATATTTCATTAATTCGCATATCTGTCATTATAATACATTCCTTTTTATATTATTTCGTACGAAAATTAATTTTAAAACAATGTAATATGCATTTTAATTTTTTTTATATGTCAGATTTGGTAAATATATGTAAAGCAATGATGTTATTTCGAATTGGTTGTGTGAAAAAATATTTGAACAGTAAATGTAAAGAAAAATTTTAAAGACAAAACGAATTACATACGATAATAAAAAGTAAAATGAAACAGTTAAAATTCAGGAAACCTTTAGATGTGTTGTTAATATTTGAATTCTATCATGTTAAAAAGAAAAGAGATAATCAGTAATTGATTTACATTAAAAAATTATTAATCAAAATTTCAAATTTAAGAGAGGAAACAGAAAGTATGGTTCTACTTCATATTCAAGGCTAACTTCGAATGAAAGAGGTACCAACATCAATTAACATGAACTAGTTCACCTGAAAGGAACAATTATCAGTACTACGATTTAGCAAATAACATTTCGGCTGTTAGGCTTTCAAATTCATTAGGTTCGTAGTGTAAAACCAAATCATGTTAAAAACAAATCCATTGGCTCTCCCGTCGCTGACAGCGAGATCGCTGTGTCGAGCCTTGCCACTAAAGGCCCCTTTTGTGCCAATGAGGAATAAAATACCAAACATAAAATTGTTCTAATTTTTCAATTAGGACTTTTAAAAATATTATATTCGGAATCTACGTTTCTTTCCGATTTCAATGATATGCCACTTGCTATTAAAACATTAAAATTAGAATAAGTTATCGCAAGTTTTAGTTGATATTTTGACCCTGGCTAGCTAGCATTATGGAATTTTTCGTAGTATATTTGAAAGTGCGACAGTTTACTTTGTAGAAAATTAGTCTGTTGACAATTCAACTGATAAATTTTGTTGAAAACTTAACTGTTAAAATTTCAACTTTTGAAATTTGTAAAAAGTCGCGTGTGTTTGATTGAACTGTGAAATTTTGTAGCTCCTTTTTCTCTAGGAAATTTGAATTTGGAATTTCAACAGAAAATATGATTTTTTACTCAATTCAATAGAAGAATGTTATAATTGGAAAGATAAGTTAATGAATTTCGAACTAAAATTACAAACCTTAAACGACAATAAAATTAATTTTTGACAAAGTAATTCAACTATTACATTGTAAAATTTATTAATTTTCAGCTGCCAATTCGTTAAAAATAAACCATTTTTTGTATTCCTTTCAGTTTGAAAATGGTAATACATTTATAAAAACATGTGTGTGTGTATGTGTGTACATTTGTGAAAATTTAAATTTTCCAAATTTAATTCTCAGTACAAAAAAATTACTAGAGAGAAAAAGATATAATATTATCTAGGATCAAGTTTTATCAATGGAAAAGTTAAACTGCCAGAATTACATTCGCCACTTGAACCAATATCAACGTTGCTATCAGGTGTTACACGCGAGTCGAAGCATTTCTTGGAAAACATCTGCAACTACAATTCATGTTTTCAAATCACATCATTCGGTGCAACGAACATCGTGCGCGAAAGTAACATGCCAGCATTCGGAGTCCAAGGGCAAATTTATCATCGTGCCGGATCGCTTTCACCATTGCTGCACGCAGATCACTAGTTTCTTTAAATTTATTTAATGGCAAACAGTGATGAACAAATTGAACAACGGTTTCATTACAATCTGGTTACTAGACGAGAAACTGTGGCTGCCTTACAAGCCCTTTTCGATCAACACAATAAATTAGTTCAGTTGTTTAAAACCACTATTCGACGAATGCCAGCCGATGACTACGCAGTTGTTATTCGAGCAGACAAAAGACCCGTTGGCCATCACGAAAAACAGTTCAATGCACCAACAATCGATGAAGTGGCAATCGTGATAGTTGGTGAAGAATTCGAATCGCGAGACATAATTCTTCATCGCAGAAGGGATGACGTTCAACAAGTCTCCGAAACTCATCGCTGACACGACGGATTGCAGTATCCGATTCTGTTTTGGCGAGGAGAAGATGGATATCCCTTCAACATCAAAAAGAGAAATCCACAAATAGACGAGGAAACGAATAAGAAAGGCAGGGCCATAAATTATTATTCGTATCGATTGATGATTCATCAAGACGCTGAGAACCACATTCTGAAATATCGACAATTTTTCCATCAATACATCGCCGACATGTACGCGAAGATTGAAACCGAACGAATCCTATATATTCGATTGAATCAAACCAAGTTGCGTTCTGGAGAGCATATCAATTTACGAGAGGCAATCGTTAAAGATGGGAACGTGAATCTAAATAAATTGGGAAGAATGGTCATATTACCGTCTACATTCACGGGGAGTCCACGGCACATGCATGAATACGCACAAGATGCGATGACATACGTTCGCGCATATGGTCGTCCAGATTTGTTCACCACATTTACACGCAATCCAACATAAGATGAAATAAAAGAACTTACGTTAGCTGGACAATTATCTTCGGACCACAATGACATTAGCGCGCGCCTATTTAAACAAAAATTGAATACTTTGATGGATTTTATCATCAAGCATCACGTTTTTGGAGAAAAACGCTGCTGGATGTATTCCATTGAATGACAGAAAAGAGGATTGCCACATGCACATATTTTGGTTTGTTTAATCAACAAAATTACGAAATGCACGAAATGATACCCAAGAAACTTGGTTTCTAATACCATCACTGGCAAAGACGTTGGGTTTTGCCAAATTCACCGTTGATCTCAAAGACCTACAAAGCACACATTAATGTTGAGGATTGCAATTCAGTGAAGTCGATTAAATACATTTGCAAATATGTCAACAAAGGAAGCGACATGGAAGTCTTCGGAGTAGGGAATGTGGCCGCACCACTCGATGAAATCAACCAATACCAACTTGGACACTACATTAGCCCGACATCCTTCCAAGATTTAAGAGCAGTGAACGGTCAGCTGTGCGTCACTTATCGCCAAGCTTGCCAGGAAATAAATCTTTTTCCAAATGATGCACATTGGAAGACTGCACTCGTTAATGCATCGAATACTGCTCGACTACAGAAAATACGCAAGTTATTTGCCATAATATTGACAACCTGCTTCCCATCTAATCCAAAAGATCTTTAGAAAAAATACAAGGACTACATGAGTGCAGATATTCTACATCGTTTGCGCGCTGAGAATCAAAATCCGGACATTGAATTCACACCAAACGTGTATAATGAAGCATTGATTTTTATTGAAGACACATGTTGGGCAATCACTAGCAAGGCACTGGTGCAACTGGGAATGTCTGCTCCGAAACGAACAGCGAACGAACTTTTCGATCGTGCCTTGAAACGAGAAACACACTTTGATTCTGACGAACTGGGGACATTTGTTCAGACAAATCTTCCGCAGTTGGTTCCAGAGCAACGCATTACGTATAACAAAATTATGCGTGCAATCACAGATCAAAGTGGTGGACTGTTTTTCATAGATGCGCCCGGTGGTACAGGCAAGCCTTTTCTTCTTTCACTCATTTTGGCAAACATACGATCACAAAATCATATTGCACTAGCCGTTACATCATCTGGAATTGCGGCAACTCTTTTAGATCGTGTTGGAAGATCGAATTCAGTATTGAAACTGCCGTTGAATTTACAAAACACTGAGGTACCAAAATGCAACATCAGCAAAAACTCTGGAATAGGCAAAGTACTCCAAACGTGTCAAATTATCATATGGGACGAATGTACAATGTCTCACAAGAAAGCATTAGAAGCGTTTATTTGTACACTGCGAGATTTGAGAGGAAACGCACGAATCTTCAGTGGCGCACTCATTTTATTATCTGGTGATTTTAACAAACACTGGCGGTTCTAACACGTTCAACACCCGCTGATAACCTTAATGCATGTCTCAAATCATCAGTTTTATGGCGTCGTTCACAGATATTTACTTGATATTAATGGATAAATTAATGGATATTGGAGATGGGCGAATGCAAATTGATGAATCTACAAAATTTATCACCTTTCCAGCAAACTTCTGTAAGATCACAGAAAGTATAGACGAATTGGTGCAAAAAGTTTTCCCAATCAATGCAGAAAACTACAAAAGTAATCAGTGGCTCAGTACGCGTGCTATATAACCGGCCAAAAATATCGATGTCAATACCATCAACTTCACTGTTTAGAATGGAATGCCGCGCGAAACGACAACAGATAAGTCCATCGATACTGTGGTGAATCAAGACAAAGCTGTCAACTATCAAACTGAATTCTTAAATTCGCTTGATTTGCCAGGCATATCACCGCACGTTCTTACATTGAAAATTGGCGTACCCATCATTCTTCTTCGAAACATAAATTCACCACGACTTTTCAACGGAACGCAATGAATTGAATATGTGTATAATGTCTTTCCTTTAGATTTATTGTAGTTGATAGTTCTGTATAAATAAATATTTTTTTACATTAGAATTAATTGATTTTTTTAATCTGCACGCGAGCAAAGTCGCGAAGGGTCTGCTATTATAAGTGCGAATGTGACTTTGTTTGTAACGCTTTCACCCGAAAACTACTTAACTAAAAAACAGAAATAAAAAGTATACTTACTCCGCGGCGGCAAATTTGCCGCCATAGGGCGCAGTTAGTTCGTTATAAAATGAATTATTTTGTTGAAAACTAATTTTTTATCTGAAAATTCAACTATTTCCTAATTTCAACAGTTGAATTTTTAACACTTAAGTTTTTAACCAAATTCAGCAGTTGAATTGTTAACAGAGGACTTTGCCTCAAAATAAACTGTTGCATTTTTAACTTTACTATAGAAAATTCTATATTGATATGAAGCTTAGGTCAAAACATAAATTAAAACCTGCGATAACCTATTCTTATTTTGATCTATTTACTGCAAGTTACATATGGCTGGAATTGCAAAAATGTAGATTTCAAATATAATAGTTTTAAATTGCTGATTTCAAAGTTAGAACGTTTTTAATTTTGGTATTTTATTCCTCCTTGGGACAAAGAAGTCCCTCGCTGGCAAGGCTCGACACAGCAATCTTACGAGGGTATTTCAATAAGTCCTTAGAATGACCAACAGATGGCGCGCGAATCGCTCCAAATCATCTGTTTTCAGTCAGCACCACTCCCGACTAGATATATG
>NC_046660.1:56716717-56727933 GCF_010883055.1 Belonocnema kinseyi
GAGCTCCAAGGAGATTATGTTGAAAAATAAAAAAAAATTTACCCAAAAAAAATTGTTTTTATACTTCATTCTAAGGACTTATTGAACTACCCTCGTACTCAATCAGCGACGTGAGGAGAAGTCAAGTGGAGAGGGTAATATGAGTAGGTGAACCGCGACCAAATCTCCCTGTTATCTGATATTTCGCAATAACTTTATAGTTGGAAATCTGCAATATAATCTAGATGTGAATTAGGTTTTTTTTGGTAAAGATAGTAATTGGGATGGTTGGAAAAAAATTAATATATCTGCCTGAATTAGTGCCTTTTCGATACCAATCCGTGGTGATTTTTCTAATTTGATCTTGATAATATTAAAACTCATAGTGAGAAATTCTAAATTAGTATTCAAATCCTTAATCTTATCATTCACTAAACGACGTTATAAGGTGTCTACCAAAAGGTTAAAATGATTCTTCGCATGATTGATAAAAAATTTAAATTTTTTGTCTTTTTAATATCATTCGTGATATATTTTTGTCACAATTTTTTACTAAAGATCAGGATCATTTTTGTCAGAATCCAAATAACCCTGTATTAATTGCCAAACATTAGGTAATAACTAATCATCAGTTTGATTGGGAACATGTTTTAGTTTTACACAGTGAGTCTAATAAGGTTCAAGGACTTGTAACTTAAATGTTATTTATTAAGATATAAGGAGATAAATGCTTAAATGTATTTACTAACCTTAGTAATTTTAGTCCTGTATACAACATTATATTAGTTTCATTATTAAAAGGAATAATTTTTGTAGACTCTTTTCCTTTTAACAATTCATCATTATTTTTGAAATTTTAGTACTTTGTAATTCATATAAATTAATTATATTGCTAATAATTGTTACCTCGACTCTATGAAATCTGAATCATTTTAAACTTAAGGAAACTTATATTTCTGACCATTAATACGACACTGTTCTTTTAGTTCTCGATTAATTCATGTTCTTACCTCTTTCAGTCAAAGTTAGCCTTCAATATGAAAAAGAACGTGCGTTCTGTTTCCTTTGTCAAATTAAAATTTAAAAAGTGGGTTAATGATTTTTCAATGTAGATCAGTCATTGATGATGTTTTTTTATTTTACTTCCTGTAATCGTATATGATTCGTTTTTTATTTGAAATTTAAACTTTTGCTTTGCATTTAAAGTTCAATTTTTTTTAAAGAAAAAATTCAAGATGAAATTTTTTAAGAAAATGATCAAATAACGAACACGTAGACGTAAACACATAAGCGTCATCAGGAAATAATCCAAAATCTTTATTGAAAATTTTTCAGTGATCATTACGAGTATGAACCAGTTTGTCGGAAAAGTACCATTTTAAATAAAACACATTTTTGTAAATATTTATAGTTTATTATCCAAATCAAATTTATATCTGGTATTCTACTTTTAATGTGTGTCATAGAAATTTTCAGTTTTAACTTTACTAACTCTATTTCTAGCAAACTAAAACCTTAGCATCAAACATAGATGTATTAAAATCATTTCTTTCTTTAGAGTCATCAAATTACCTTAGATTAAGGTAGAAACGAGTCTTAATTAATTACAATTATCTGCAAATTTATTTATAGGAGAATGCAAACAAGAATACAAAAGATGCTGTTGTTAGTCTTACAATTTATTATAGCATTAATATTTTAGAGGGTCGTGGTGTATGTGCTCTATTCTATAATTAAGCATGAGTTTGTATCTATACCCTACAGGAATATCTCTAATTTCATCTTTTGTCATTGGAGTAATTGTTCCCACCTCTATGTCTATTTTCGCCCGAGTTTTACTGTGCCTGGGACCTTGACATGAATACATTCCAGCAAGTGCATTCTCCTTCTCCAATATTGCATAGGCAACACCGTCGGCTGTTGATAATATAATTTGCTCTTGGATTGGTACAGGTACATATACATTATTTCGGAAAAGTAATAGAATTGCGCTATCTGCAGGAAAAGTGTATCTTCGAAGCTGGAATTGCCGGCGAGGATTATTATAGGAAGTAAGCCGAATAAATTCAAGTTGGTCAAGCCCATAATAAACTCCGCCAGGAGCTTCGATCTTAGTAGGTTGAACCATAAACTTATGTGGTGGAGATCTAGACCTGATGCGAATAGGAAGCTTAGTAGGAGAAGAACTCTTGACAGGAGAAGAAGACTTGGCAGTAGAAATAGACCTGGCAGGAGGATAAGGCCTGGCTGAAGGAAGAGACCTATTAGCCGTAAATCTTTTGTCTAATAAAGCAGAAGATTCGCAACGAGGAACACCAGGAATAGGCTCGCCATTAGGTAAGCAATCAAACTCTGAACTTAACTCTGCAAAAGAAACGGATGATTAATTTCTTTTAAAGTACGTTGGTATATCATTACCGATGCATAATCATTTTTGATGCGTAAAATTCTTTATACCGATTCTGATATATTCTGGATTTTAATAATAGGACGCCATAAGGACCTAGTCCACACTTTCGTGATTCAAACAATGACTAAAAATACTACTTCTTATTTTCTGAGCCTCAAAGGGAGATCAGGTCCTATTTCAAAAAATTGTTACTTGAATTTAACAAATAAATTTATTTATCCATATGGTACATATTATAGTGTTATATTTACCAATAGAATTAAAGATGAATGAAAAGATAAAGGCTACCGAGTGAAATATCTCCATTATTTCGAATTATGTGGAAGACTAATTAATACTTTAATAAGGAATTTCGTCAACGCCGTGCCCAATGAACATTCTTAAGTTTAATTAGAGTACTATATATACAATATCTGAATGGTGATCTTATCGGGTGCATGTAGCAAGTTTGTCCTTCTAAGATAGCGACATTTATATTCTATCATATACTCTAAGCTCTACAAGAAATATCTGAAATTTATTCAAACTCAGGTATGGTGAAGTTAATGAACTAAATTTTGTATAACAATGTTAGTTTTAGAAGAAATTTGCACCCAACATTGGAGTCAGCTATGTTATTTTAGAGAAAGATTGAATTTAAGATGGATGTCAATATTGATGGTATTTCTCAAAAGAGATAACATTACTATTCTGAAAAAATTTCTAAAATACGAAAACATAATTCCGTGAAATATCTTATCTTTGGCCGAACTTTTGACTCTTATCGCTTTGATCTTATCGATGAAATGATAAGATTCCGTTACATAATAAGAACTTACTTTTTTGGCAAAAACATTGTGTACACCTTGGCCACATCCAATTTCAGAAATATAATATTCTTTAATGCCTACAATCATCAAAAAATAATGTGAAGAAAAGAGAAAAATAATAAAAAATTTTCATTAATTTTTCTATTAGAAAAAAGTGTTACTATGTATGATTATATATATAGACCACCCATCTTTATATTGACAATCCATCTCAAGGTCGTGAGACCCAGCCGTAGGAGCGATTTATCTCGGTTCTACTGCAAACCGGTATAATTCTTAGATCTCATTTGCTTCCAGCGCGACCCTGCGGTAGTTTTTTTACCCTTTTTTAAGACTATATGTAAATTAGGGTGGCCCATAAAACGCATCTTGAGCTACGGGGTTAGACACTTAACCCAAAAATGTTTCCACTTCCGGAGAAAAAAAATCCGAAAGTCTTCGTTCGTGATTCAAATATTAAAACACACCACCTAGCACTTAACAATCTTATTTAAACAAGAAAGAAAGTCTTGCTCTAAAAAAATCATACTCACACTTCAGGGTTTAATCAAAACGTTCCAAGTTTTTTTAGGGATTGTAGAGGATTGTCTAAAAAATAAAACCGTAATAATAACTTTTCTTTAATGCCAACCATAGCCCTTCATCACAGCTTCTCAAATATGAGCGAAAAATGAAAAACGATATTTTCACGCGGTTAAGGTTAAAAATAACATTTAAAAAAGTTTGCAATCGATTATTAAGACCACCCAAATATGTATTAATTTTTAGTTAACTCTGCCATTTAGAAATTATCTGGCTAATTCATCTTGAAAATGTCTACATGAAAATATTCATCTAAGCAGCTAAACATGTGGGTAGAACAGCCTTAACTTTAGACAGCACAGCTATATTTTTTTACAAGGAGAAATCCAGTTAAACGTCTAGTTAGGACAGCTAAACCATGTTTTTTGTTCACTTTTCTCAAATAAAAAACAGGCAATGTTATTCGAATCCTTAAAAATGCGTCTAAAATTATATATGGGTCATTCTAAATATTTTCTTTAATCGGTAGTGCAACAATGATTTTCTTGTGGATTTTGCTTTTATGTGCAAAGCTACATTAAAAATGTAAATCATAACTAATTCAAGAGTTTAGTGGCTTTAACATAATCATTTAGATGGCTGAAAATTGCTGAAACTTCTATTCTTAAAAAACTTCATGAAATAATTGGCAAATGTGCACTTTTGATAAAATTTGTTATTTTATAGTAAATAGTTTTAAACTATATGTCAAACCTTCTTTTGAGTATGAAATGAAAATAATATTCGAAGTTTCCAAAAAGTTTCACATCGTCCCACAAAAAACGGAAAAATTACAAATATGTAACAATTACGTACAGAACCGATTATCTTCTCTTTCTGTTGAAACCACGTATACGAACGCATTTCAAAGAGCTGATTACAAATTTAGCTTCAAACGTATCTGCAAGGAACAACTTCTGAAAAATTCGAAAAAAGGTATAAACCTTTCTAAGTTACTGTTAAAATAATATTTGTGATACTATAATTTCCAGATCGCTAAAGGGCTAACATTACAAAAAATTTCGTAATACTAGTCAGGGCCTAGAATTATTAAAAAGTTAGTAAAAATCACTTAAAAAATTTTGATTTGATAACACTTAACATTATTGAAATAGATGATGGATTTAAATTTATTTTGATCTTCCTTCTCATATTGCAGCGCTCTCCCTTTTAAGGTTTATTTTTTGAAACATCAAGTTCATGTAAAAATTTTAATTCTCGTTCTATTTTTTCTACTGATTACATTTTTCAAATACTTAACATGTTTCGTAACTGATTACGTTGATGATTTGGGTAAATTTTGCAGTAAATATTATTGCTCTGTTTTCTAGCTAGAGCCAGAAAAGAATTAGTTGAAAAATTACTTCAAAATAATTGTTTATAAACCTTCTTGTGCATTTTTTAATAATCATTCATTCAAATTTCACGAATTGTTTCTAATTCCAAATTTGAATTGCACGCCAACTGTGCACACTCCCATAAGAAAAGGGGAGAGAGAGAAATAGTAATTGCTTCGACCCTAGGTGGCGCTCATGTGAGTCATGTGAGGTGGCGCTCATGTGAGGTCAAAGATATTATAAACGTTAATGCGGTACGGGGCGTCGGAGTGGGCAATTATATATATAGGACATCACATTTTCTGCCCTATCGAGGTGCTGCCCTCATCGTACTACGTAGTCGAATTCTTGTTTTCTCATTCTTTGTAAAATATGACGGTAAAGCAGTAGAAAGATTTTTTGAGGTCAGAAAAGTTTGACATGTATGTATCGCTGATTTTTTTCAGATCTGAAGCTTGATCAAGCTTTTCGGTACAGTCTTTTTTTTAATCATAAAAAAAATGTTCTCGCAAAATCATACTTTTAATTTTTAAAAAAGTATTATGAAAAGACATTTCGAGATAAATTAGTTGGAAAACATTGTTCTTTGACAAATTATAATTTTGAATTGAAATAATCAAATATTTATACTAAAGAAACAACTTTTTCAATGTTTGAAGTGTTTAAACATTATTGTTTAAATTTAAAATAACAATAATTTTAAAAAAATATATTTCTGGATAAGATATTTTCGTTGAAAATGTATATAGTATTTTTTAAATCACAAAAGTTCTTCCGAAAAATCGAAATGTTAATTAAAAAACACGTGTTTTGTATATGAATTTCTCGGTAAAATTTTTTTTATAATTTTAATTTTAAATTCAAACAATTTTTAACACATTAAATATTAAACAAAAATTTATTTGATAACAATATTTTATTATCGTATTTTTAATAAATAATTAATACTGATTAAGAAGCAATTTTATTTGGGGAGTTTTATTATTTGGGAATTTTCAAATTCGTTAATATTATAAACTTTTCAGGAATTTTATTAGTTTTGGAATTGTATTTTTCGGGACAGAGAGTTTTACCGAGTCGGAAAGTTTATTTTTCGGGATATTTCAGCCACCCTATAGAATTACAGAAAATTTGCTCTAATTATAATCTCGGCGCTCGATCTTGTTAATTTTGTCCTACAGTATTAATAAAGAAAAATTGTATGGAAATTTTTGATATCACAAATTTAAAGATAGTCACAATTAAAAATTTAAAAATTCGCTGTACATTCAATTTTTATTCTTGGATCTTGGCGATTTTTTTCTAATCCATTTCAGTCACTGGTAGGCTTTTTTTACATCTAGGTATGTAAAAAAGGTAAACTTCAGAAAATTTAAAAACTAATTTAAGAACTATTTATACTCTTGTAAGATACCAATACAATTTACAAAACACTAATTTAAAATTTGCAAATTTTTAGGCCTTCAGTTTAATAACTTGAATTTTATCGTTAAAATTGCTTAATTTTCAGAATATAGCCTTACTGTTTGAATTTTCAGAATTTTCGTTATAAGTTATAGGTTAGGTCAAAAATAACATTCTGGGATTCGAAATTGTTACAAAGCGTAAAAGTTTTAATTTAAAATTTAAAAATGCGAAAATACACCATTTTCCATGTTCATTTGCAATCCAGCGAGTCACTTTCTTTCGATTCCTTTGAAAGTCGATCTTTTGCTTTCAGTTTTCTTTTTAAAATATACCTTGAATTCAACGCATTTCAAATTAAATGTTTGCAGCTGCATTTAGATTGAATGATACAAAGGTTTTTTGTTTTAAATATAAATTAATTAAAACATTTTATTTGTTTTTTACAATTGTAATTTATAACTTCTAAAATGGAATAATTGTAGCTCAAACATGAAAAAGTATAGACTATTTTCAAATTTAAAGAGGCTCTATCACATATATTGAACTATTAAAACCTCTGATCTTTTTTAGGTTTTTAAAACTCTTTTAAAAACTTGCTTTAACAATTTTGGTTGTGATTTCTTAATAAAAGAATAAGTGCTATTTAATCTCCAGAACAGCAATTTCAAAAATATTTAAACCCTTAATAGTTGAGACATTTTAAATTTGTAGTCTTCTCAGTATATTGAATAATTTCAAATTTAAAGCTATTTAAATATGTCATCTGAATTTTTAAATTGAAAGTGTTCGATAATTTTTGATTGAAACCTCTCAAATTATTTAGTTACAAATTAAAATCGTACAACTTTAAGTTTTATTTATTTTTTTATCATTTGTCACCCCTCCCCCTCAATTATTTTTTTTTATAATAAAATAATGCCCGATATTTGTAAAAATTAACAAATATATATTAAAGTTTCACTCAAGGTAATTTTTGTTCAAAAAGCTTGTTCCTGAATAAATTAACTCTTATTGTTTCCGATTTCGTTCTGTTACTTAGGGATTGTGTTTTTCATAGAAATAATTGAAATGTGGTTTTTTCACGTTTATAAAATTATAATTGAAGGTCACTCGGGGCAATTTAAAATTTAAAATATTGATTTACAAAGAATATTTGTCAAACAATAGAATGGATTTGTGCGCCCGAGATACAAACGTAAATTGTACTATAGTAAAAACAACTGGAAAAATTTAGAGGAAAGCCAAATTTGGTAAAGAAAACAAACATTTGTCGACCTATAAATACGAATTTTATTCCCCGAAAGATTTTTATAAAAATCTCTTCGAAACACTTTTATTGCAACAATTTAATTGAAGAACAATATTTGTTATAAAAATAAAAATTGTACAAATTTTACATACAATTCTCAAAATAAAAAATCTGTGTGTCAAAGCACAATCCAAGCCGACTATTCTTTCGAAAATTGTACGATATACAGACAACCACAACATCAATAACAACGAAGACATAGACGCCAGAGAGACAGATAGATACCGATGTAAAAACTTGTTTTTCTGTTTCAAGGAGCCTCAAAACGTCGAAATTTCATGAAAAT
Source organism: Belonocnema kinseyi (assembly GCF_010883055.1). Taxonomy (NCBI): domain Eukaryota; kingdom Metazoa; phylum Arthropoda; class Insecta; order Hymenoptera; family Cynipidae; genus Belonocnema; species Belonocnema kinseyi. The sequence continues at coordinate 56,724,816 of NC_046660.1, forward strand.
CGCGAAAGTCATTTTTCGCATAAAACTCTTCTCATTATGGATGAGAATGTGATAAAATAATCATGGGGCCTTGAAAAAGTAGCGTTTTTCGCCTCTTGACTTTTTCCCATATCAAACTTTTTTTGCTTCAAATGTCCATTTTCGTTTGGTCTTTTGGATTTTTAAAATCCTTTAACTTTGATAAGTTAGATTTTATCAACAAAAGTTATCAGGATAAATTGTTCATATTTTTTGGTACCATAAATCGCTGTGGATAGAATTTTCAAATTTAAAAAAAAAATGGTCTCAAAAATTTTTAAAAAGCATCAACTTTTTGAATTTTTATCAAAAATGGCTGTTTAACAAACTCGATCTTTCTTTTTGGTCTTTCGAACAGTGTGTCAAAGCCCAATCCAATCGGACCAGTCTTTTGAAAGTTATCCGGTATACAGACAACTACATCAACGACGACACCGGACAGCCAAACAGGCCCCCGACCTTCTCATTTTGGATAAGAATATAAACATTTTTAATAAGATTTGTAGAAAATCTTTCAAAGAATAAAATGATTTATTTTTATTTATTTTATTTATTTATTTTATTTATTTTATTTATTTTATTTATTTTATTTATTTTATTTATTTTATTTATTTTATTTATTTTATTTGTTTTATTTATTTTATTTATTTTATTTATTTTATTTATTTTATTTATTTTATTTTTATTTATTTTATTTTTATTTATTCTTAAAGAACGGTTAAAAGATTTAAAATAATTTAAAAGAGAATAGATACTTTTGATGATTTTGAAATGTTTTGAAATGTTGACTTTTTGTTTTGAAAAAAGACAAAATTTTAAGAGGAAATATAAAAATATGGGAACACTGGAAAAAATTCCGAAAGGGATGAATGAAAAATCCCAAAAAATGAAATCTCTGGCACCTGAATAATAATTTTATAAAAATTGTATTAAAAAATACATTAAAAAACACGTGCGCTTTGAAAGAAAAAAATGTTCTGCCTAAATTTTCTTCGTACCTACATAATAACATTTTTGCACAAACTTTGCAGCATTCGATTCAACAACGATTTCTATCAAAATTTATTTTTATTACTTTTATTATTTTTTTTATTAATAAACAATTCGATTTTTCAGAACTTTTTTATATTTTTTTCAAATACTATGCACATTTTCAAACAAATTTTTTCATCCAGAAATATATATTCGATTATTCTATTTTCAATAACTAATATTTAATCAACAATTTTTTTAATTGTTCAAATTCAGGAATTTTCTAGTTCGGTTATTTTATAATTCAGCCATTTTCTCTGGTGATTGTTAAAATTCGGTAATATCTTATTGTCTGGAATTTTATTTTCCTGAATTTTCCAATTCGACTTTTATATTCCGGGACTTTCATAATTTCGGGAATTTTATTATTTGGTTATGTTTCAATTTACGAATTTTACAGTGTCGGGAATTTTATTTTTCGAGATTTTTCAGTCGCTTTTTCCGAAAAATAAAATTCCCATATCACTGTAAAAATTCCGAAATTATAAAATTGTCGAAATATAAAAGTCCCGAATTGGAAAATTCTCGACAATTTACAATCTTACCGAATTTGAGAATTTCCGACAGAAAATTTCCGAATTATACAATGTCTGGGATAGACAACTCTCTAATTTGAACAATTAAAGAATAGTTTGTTTAAAAAAATTTTTTTAATAGAATAATAAAATATTTTTACTAAAGAAAAAACTTTTTTAATGTTTAAAGTTTCTAAAAATTATTGTTGGAATATAAAATAACAATAATTGAACAAATGTATTTTTTGATAAAAAGTTATTTGAAAATGTGCATTATACTTTTGTACATTATAGAAAACGCTCGCAAAAATGAAATTATTATTTCAAAAAATAAAAATAAAAGTCGCATTAAATCAGCCTGCATTGAATCCTGCAAATTTTGTTTCATTTAAAGCTCACGTGTTTTACATTTATGTTTGTATCACATATTTATACAATTATTGTTATTTTAAATTAAAACAATAATTTAAAAAAATTAAACATCAAACAAAATTTCTATACTAAAAATATTTGATTATTGTGTTTTTAATAAATAAATAATATTGATCACAAAACTGTTTTCTCAATTTCTGCAATTCGGGAATTTTCTAGTTTGTATATTTGATCATTAGACAGAATTCGGTCTGGAGTTTTATTATTCGGGAATTTTCAAATTCGATAATATTGTAACCTGTCCAGAATAACGTTTTTATAAAAATATAATTATAATTCCAAATGATAGGGAAATTGTTCTTTCGGTTTTTAGATGTTAAGACGACAGTTCCAAGCCAGATCACGTTTCGCATTGGCAAACAATATTATACGAACAGAATTTCACTGACACATTCGTAAAAAATATCATGTTCCATAAAGTATATTTTAAAATAAACTTTAAATTATTATAAGTGATACAGCTTATTTATTTTGAATTCATTTTCAATTGAAAATGGGTTATAAAGTTTTAATCGCGAGTTTCCATTTGTTTAACTTCTAAGACTTTCCAATTGAAACAGTTTAATTTTTAACGTTAAAATTGGAACATTCTTTAATTTTAAACAAATTTCGAATCGTGTTGTGAAATCAATTATAATTCACTTGTGAATCCTTGGTGTCCACTTCAATTAAAAACAGAATCATACTTTATATTCGCAGTTGATAAACTAAAAACGATTTCTATCTAAAATTATAAATTTGAAACGCTTCTAATATTTAATTTTCCAGGTCTTCAAAACTGCATTCTAAAATTTGAAATTGAAAAATGTACGCTTAAATTTTAAAACTTAAACGGAAAATTCTGAAGTGAAAGATTTTCGAATTACGTACTGTAAACTGAATGATATAATAGGAAAAAAGCAATTTAAGGAATTTAAAAAAAAAAACTGTTCAAACCAAACTTGGACCAATTTCATTTCTAAAAATTCATAAATTTCCCGGTCAAAAAATTAATTGACTGCCATTTGCCTATTTTTCCTAGCCTCACAAAATCCCCGTCAATTCCCGTTCTAGCTCCAACCTGTTTGAAATAAAAATTTATAAGAATATTTTACTTATTTTTCACATTAGTAATTTATAGC
>NC_046660.1:56728033-56730151 GCF_010883055.1 Belonocnema kinseyi
TATAAGAAACAATTTTCTTCCATCTAATAACTATTTTGGAGTAGAAAGAAGTGAAAAGAAACACAATTATAAAATCTGATTTTTTTTTGTGATTTCGTGATAGAGTAAACAGCTATTTATAAAATAATTTATAAAAAGGGCTTATAATTTTTGCCCAAAGATGATAATTCCCAAATAGTTTAAGCTGTACTGCTGGACCTTGCTTTCAACCGGAAAACTATTTATTTTTTGTATTTAACTTCCCAAGGATGAGTGTGGTGAAAATTGAAAAGCTAAACTTTACCAGAAAATGCGTTTGCATTTGAAGTTTAGCTTTGAATCTTGAAAGAAATTGTAATTTCGTGCTTATCCAATTTGAAATTTAAATTTTTTTCAGTTCATAATAATTTTGTTATTGCATTTATATTTTGACACAATCTAAATTAAATTTTGTCATTTAGACAATCTTTGTTAAATTAACACCAAAATATTTACAAATATATTTGTTATAAATTAAAAAATTGAGAAATAACAAAGGGCCAAATAAAGAAAACAAAAATGCATTAAAGGGATTGCGAGGTTGCTTTGTTTATCTTCTTTCCTTACTTATTTCTTTGGTACGTAAAGTTTATCTTTTTAATTATATGACATTTTATAATTGTAAAAAAAATTGCGAAAGTCAAAAAATGACATTTTGAACCTTGGTGCTTTATAGGTGAATTTTAATTCATGATTTCTGAACAGCCTTGATTATGTCTGGTTTCATCCAAACATTATCCAATTCGTGAATTTGTTTTCATTTACTCCTTATTATGTATTCTTTATGTATGGATTCTCCTTATCTGTGCTTATCGAATGTCTCGAAGAAAATGTTCAGATTTCCGAAATGTTGCGACATCAGTAACATTAATAACACAGAAAATTGTTAATAGCATTTTAGATTAATAACACATTCAATAGCTTTTTTTAAGGTAAACAACTTTTATCTATTTATTTTTTTCATTGCTTATGTCGTTTGTCCAAACACTTATATCTTATATTTTTAATGTTGTTTTTTTACGAATAAAACAAAAACTACCCTTCGTTTCAAAAAGTAATTGATAAAAAACTTTTGGATCTTTTAAAGGTGCACAATTTTTTATTTCTCTTCTTTTCTTCGCATCTTGCACAGTTTGATCACTAAATTAAATTTATGATTTTTCATTATTTTTGGTTCTTTCAAAATTTGAATTTTCGATTATTCAAAACAATCTGAAAAGTTGTTATGATAATCTTGTAGGGCTCTCAAAGAGCAACGTTTTTCTTCTCTGGAGTTTTTTTTTCAAGTCTCGCGCTGGTTAGTTTACAATTTTCATTTTGGTATTTTTTTTAATTTGTTGAAACGCTAGAATTCTGGTAATATTATTTTTATGAGAAGAAGTCGATGAGGTCAATTGTTCGGATTTCCAATTATTACGAATACCCGTAAATGGAATTTTTAAACCTTGAAAAAAATTGTGTCAGAAATTTTGAAAATTCTGTAACTTTTTGAATTTTCACCCAAAGTAGCCAATCAACTTGATCTTTAGTTTCTGACACTTGAAGAGTATACCAACGGTCAATATAATAGATTATTTTTTCAAAAGTTATTATACTCGCAAACAAACATGCATATGGAAAGGCAGAAACACTCGTAAAAACCTGTATTTCGTGTCCAGACGTAAAATTTTACACAAATGTAATAATTTTTTTGATGAGAATGTAAAAAATATCTGTACTCTGAGTACTGCAGTGATTTGAAATGTTAAAGATTTGGACTTTCAAATTATTTAGTTTTCAAGATTTATATTTTAAAGGTGTAATATGAAATTTTTTTTGAAAAGCTCTATTTTGAAGACTTCCAATGGAAAATTTTTTAATTTTAACGATCTGCAATTTAAAACTCTTTAATTTAGAATATTTGCAATCAGAAACTCTTGAATTTTAAATGATGTATAAATAAAATACATAACAAATTAATTAATTAATTTAAATCTAACAAAATTTTTATTAAATTTAATTAAATAACAAAATAAAATAAAAATTCATATGAATTGTCATGATTTTGAAGATTAAAAATAAAGAATTCTCAATTATAAATCTTCATAATTCATGAAATTT
>NC_046660.1:56730251-56746936 GCF_010883055.1 Belonocnema kinseyi
GCTAATAGCCTAAAAAGCATCCCTGCGTGTCAACAATATGCTAGAACACTTGCGGGAAAAATGCAGAAGGCGGTTGTCCTTGGGTCGCTCCGTGTTCTTAAGTTCCACGAGGCTTTTGCTGGATCGTCGTATTGATTCATTTGCAGACTGTAACCACCTATCTCACAGTTGTGAGACGTGGTTATGTCTGAAATTTTACCGCGATTTCGCTGGAAGGGGTGCAATTTTTCAGATTAACACCCGCTCCCGGCGAAATCCTGCGGTTGTCCTTATGACAAATTTTTAATTATATATATATTCGCCTCTGCTCTGAGGGTTCAAAGTTTTCTGATTCAAAGTAGAGAAATCCTAACACCAAATATAGGTTTGACCCAGAGAGCAGTTATAGATTTATGAACTTATTATTACTCTGCCATTCACTCATTGTCAGTGATCGGAACATAATAATTAAGACATTTTAAAATACATGCGGGAAATTCATTAGTCGAATAGACTAAAATATCTGTAGAAATTACAAACTGTACAAATATAAAAATAAACACTTAATAATATTAAAGAACAATGCATAGATATTTCACTAAAAGTTTTATCTGTTAGAATAAAAATATAATATGGTGAAGTAAATAAATTATTACTTATAAAAGAATATCAAAATATGAGAAATAACAAAGATATATTTGGAAATAATTAAATTACTTTAGAAATATTACAAAATACATGAAACAGAAATATAAATTATACATTTAATTTTCTCTCTGGTATCCATCAAAATAACCATGTCTTACAAAGCGTGGATATTTTACGTTTGTTATGAAATATTGGCAATTTAATTTTAATTTAAATGGTTGTTGTCCAAGCTAAGTTTACCATCAGTACGCCTCGAAGGTGTGCCGAGAGTTCCTTACAGAGCTTCAAGTGGCTCTTGGAAAACTATATGGGAGGGTGCTATTTACGGGGAGCGGTGGGTAGAGGGGAAGTGACTTTTTTCGCCAGGCGCGCCGTCTTTATTTATGGCGGGTAACTAAGCTCGCACCGCATCTACGTTTATAATATCTTAGACTAGGTACAGTCTTAAGGCTAAAATGTGAACGATTTTTAATGATTTCTATCTCCCCTAGGTGGCGCCTGTGTGGATGCTTGTGTGGTAGAAAGGGAAGACCAGGAATATAGGAACATGGCGGACATGTAAATAACGAGTTATTGATTAAATTAATCACGTCTCCAAATTATTTACATTTTCGGTTTAAAACAAATTAACATTATTTTAATTTTTAATTGTAAAAGATACCGTTCTGTGCAAAGTAGCACACATTAATAAAGATTTCAAAATGTTTTAAAGATTTTAAAATATTTAAAAGGATTTTGAACATTTTATAAAGGCGTGTTTATCAGATTTTAAATATTTTATAACAATTTCAAAAAGATTTTTTAACTTTTAAAAGATGTAAAGGGTTTCAAATATTTTCAAAAGTTTACAGTTCACCAAATTTCAAAGATTTTAAAACATTTGGAAGATTTAAAAGGTTTCGAAACATTTTAGAAGATTTTTTTAGTAATTATAGATTTCAAGTAATTCAATGACTTCAACGAATAAAAAAGATTTCGCAAACGAATATTAAAAAAAAAATTTCCCAAAGAAACGACCTCCCGAAATTTTTTGTAAACACATCTTAATATTGTGTTATATTGTTTTCAATACGTAACTAATTATTTATTTGAAATGCTCGTTGAATCCTGGGGAACATAACCTTTTTTCAGAATTTGGTTATACGTATATTTTGCGTACGTCTTCTGAGTCTTAAAGCCTTTGACCAATCAGCGCAAGATCTCGAGCGCGGTAAATTTGAAGAGCGAATTAAAATCACCTATATAGTGCTTTTTTGTATTACACAAATGCAAGATGCGTTGCATTGTATGCTAGAGTTTTTATAATTATATTCCCTATGACTACATAGCAAACGTCCTTACTGTATATTTTCAACTAGATAACCACTGATTTTCTATATCTTCAATCATTCAAAAACTTCTTTCCTATGTTCTTTTACAGAAATCTCTTGTAATTTTTGGTATGTTGTGATATCATTTAATAACTGATGCATTTTGTTACTTTTCGATTCTTCATTAAGAAAAACAGTGATATTACCTTTATCTGCACGTGTAATCTACAGGTGTTTATTATATTTAATGAAAAGTTGTGTTTTTTATAATTTGTGCAATAAATATATTAGATTGAAAAATTTTATTATCGTGCTAAAAATTTTTTTATTTAATCTTTATGTGGTATGGAATTATTTGATCTTATTATAAAAACCGCGTTCCTAAATTTCACCATAGGTATTAGAAGTTGAGGATTTTATTAATTTTATCTTGATAATATTAAAACTCATAGTGAGAAATTCTAATTGAGTATTTAAATCTTTATTCTCATCATTCACTAAACGACGTTCTAAGATATCTGACATATCCTTCAAATGATTCTTCAAATGATAACTAAAGAACTATCTTGTGACAATAATTTTTTAGAGAGACAGTTAACCCAAAAAAGTTGTCTAGTTTTGGTATTACGATTTTTTTGGTTTAAACTAATACATTTTTTTGAATCAATAAGAGAGTCAGGAAAATTTGTTTTATTTTTTTTTTAAATAATTCTAATAAATAGATGTAAAATAGCGATTTTATCTTTAGTTCTACAAGAACTAAAGAATATCAATGTAAGTTTAGACAGAATTCAAAGAACCCTAAGGCTCTTGCGAAACATCACGTAATAACTACCGTTAGGCACAAAGTTTGGCGACGTCTTCACGCCATCGTTACGACATCTTTACGACAACGTTACGACATCCTATGTCCATATCGTTAAGATGTCTTTACGATATCGTAAATGAGTCGTATGATTTGACGATGTCTTTACGATATCGCAAAGACACCGAAACGACATGAAAATAGGTTGTCGTAAAATTGTCGCAAAGATGTCGTAACAATGTCGTAAAGACGTCGCCAAATTTGGTGTCCACTGGGTGATCATCAGTTTGATTAGAAACATGTTTTGGTTTTACACCATGAGCCTAATAAGTGTAAAGGACTTGTAGCCTAAATTTTATTTATTAAGATAGAAACAGATAAATGCTTAAATGTTAAATCCTAATGCTTAAATATATTGCTAATAATTGTTACCTGGACTCTGTGAAATCTGCATCATTTTAAATTGAAGGAAACTTATATATCTGACCATTACTACGACACTGTTCTTTTAAGTCTCGGTTAATTCATGTTCTTAGCCTTTTTGCTTGAAGTTAGCCTTCAATATGAAGCAGAAGGTGCGTTCTGTTTCCTCTTTCAAATATAAAATCAAAAGTAGGGTTAATAATTTTTCAATTCAGATCAATCATTGATGATCTTTTTTTTCTTTTAGCATAGTAGAATTTAAATATTAACAACAGAGGTAAAGGTTTTCTCAGTTTTTATTGTTTAATTTTACTTTTCATTATTGTATGTGATTCGTTTTTTATTTAAAATTAAAATTTTGCCCTGCATTTAAAGGTCGAATATTTTTTCAAAAAACAAATGCGCGATAGACGTAACCATAGAATTAGACTAACATAGACGTAAACACATAAAGGTCATCAAGAAAATTTGATAAATGATCTTCTTATTGTGAGATTTGATAAAATCTCAATCTGAATACTATTTAATCATAATAATTAAATTCTATTAAAAACTTAATGAAATAATTAAAAATAGTTTAGTTTTTTGGCTTTTCTCAATTTGTCCTAAATAGTTTATAACCATTATGGAAAATTTTTTAAGTGCGAATTATGAGTATGAACCGAAAAATATTTGCAAATGACATCTTGAAAGTCAACTCAAATCATAAATTATTATTAAAGTGCGAAAGAAGCAGCTAGTGGTAGTTTGTGGCGAAAGTGCGATTTTAAATAAAACACATTTTTATAAGCATTTATAGTTTATTATCCAAATCAAATTTATAACTAGTATTGTCATTTTAATATGCATTATAGCAATATTTAGTTTTAACTATTCTAATTCTATTTCTGGTAAAGTAAAACTTGAGCATCAAACATGGAAGAATTAATTTTATTTAATTATTGCAAGTAATCAAATTACCTTATATTAAGAAAGAAACGAGTCTTAATTAATTACAATTATCTATACATTTATGTGTAAAAAATTTTTGAATGAATTGCGGGTCTTACAAGACACTTGAATCCAAGTCTATGTAACGTGCTTAAACTTTGTTTAAAGTCGTTTTCCTGGATAATTTATAAAAAGTGCTCTTACTTTCTTCGCATTTTACTACTTTGGTCGAAAATTTTTAACCAGGAAAAGTATGAATCCAAACAAAGATACAGAAGATGCTGGTTTCCGTTGTTATTGTTACAATTTTTTTGTGATGGAATTAATCTTGTAGAGGGTTGTGGTTCATACGCTCTATTATATAATTGAGCATGAGTTTTCTTGCATAGCCAACTGGAATTTCTCTAGTTTCTTCTTTTGTCAGTGGAGTAATTGTCCCCCCCTCTATGCTTATTTTTGCTCGAATTTTACTGCGCTTGGGACCCTGACATGAATACATTCCAGCAAGTGCATTCTTCCTCTCCAATATTGCATAGGCAACACCGTCAGCTGTTGATAACACAATGTGTTCTTGAATTGGTACAGGCACATATACATTCTTTTGGGAAAGTACTAGAATTTCTTTATCTGCAGGAAAAGTGTATCTTCGTAGCTCGAATCGCCGGCGAGGATTATGATAGGAAGTAAGCCGAATAAATTCAAGTTGGTCAAGTCCATAAGAAACTCCACCAGGAGCTTCAATCTGAATAGGTTGACCCATAAACTTACGCAAAGGAGATCTAGACCTAATGCGAATGGGAAGCTTGGTAGGAGAAGAACGCTTGACAGGAGAAGCAGGCCTAGCAGTTGAAGTAGACCTGTTAGGAGCATAAGGTCTGGCTGAAGAAAGAGACTTATTAGCAGAAAAACTTTCGTCTAATAAAGCAGAAGATTCGCAACGAGGAACACCAGGAATAGGCTCGCCATTAGGTAAACAATCAAACTCTGAACTTAACTCTGCAAAATAAATGGATGATTAATTTCTATTGAAGTACGTTGGCACATCATTACGGATGGAGAATTATTCTTGATTCGTAAAATTTTCTATACCGATACTGATATATTCAGGATTCAAATGATAAGACTCCATAAGGACCTAGCTTTCATTTTCATGAATCAAGCAATGGTCCTATTTAAAAAATTTTGACCTGAATTTAACAAATAAATTTATTTACCCATATGGTACATATTATAGTAATATATTTACCAATAGAATTAAAGATGAAAGACAAGACAAAGATGAAAGAGTTAAATATCTCCATTATTTCGAATTAGGCCCAGGACTAATTGATTCTTTAATCAGGAATGTGGTTAACGCCGTCCCCAATGAATATTCTTAAGTTTAATTAGAGTATAATATATACAATATCTCAATGGTGATCTCATCGGGTACATATGGCAAGTTTGTACTTTTAAGATAGCGACATTTATATTCCATCGTATACTATAAGCTCTACAATAAATATCCGAAAATTATTCAAACTCAGATATCGTTAAGTTAATGAACTAGATTTTGTATAACAATGTTAGTTTTACAATAAATTTTGACCCAACAGTGGAGTCAGCTATATCATTTTACAGAAAGATTGAGTTTTAAAGATGTCATTAGTGGTGGTATTTCTCAAAAGAGATAACATTACTATCCTGAAAAAATTTCTAAAATACGAAAACATAATGCCGTTAAAAATCTGATCTTTGACCGAACTTTTGACTTTTATCGCTTTGCTCTTATCGATGAATTTATAAGATTCTCATACATAATAGGAAGCTTAGTTTTTTGGCAAAAACATTGTGTACAGCTTTGCCACATCTAATTTCAGAAATATAATATTTTTACATTCGTTGGTAATTCGAATATTAAAACGCATCACCTAGCACTTCAAAATCTTATTTGAATAAGAAAGGAAGTCTTGGTTTTTTAAAATTAAGCTTATACTTCAGGGTTTAATCAGAACGTTTAAAGTTTTCTAGTGATTTTAGAGGATTGTCTGAGAAATAAAACCGTAACAACAACTTTTTTTTTATTTTAAAGGAATCTGTTATATCATCAGAGACTTTTTTTAAAGATAACCATACCCCCTCATCACGCCTCCCCAAGTGTGACCAAAAAATAAAAAAAAAACTATATTTTAACGCCGTTAAGGGTCCGTTAAAAATAAAAGTTAAAAAAGTTTGCATTCGGTTTTTGGGGCCACCCAAATATAAATAAATTTGTAGCTAATTTTTCCATTTAGAAATTATCTAGATAATTTATCTCATCTAGAAATTTAGATAGCACTGTTATATTTTCTTAAAAGGTCAAATCCAGTTAAACGTCTAGTTGGGCCAGCTAAACCATGTTTTTTGTCAGTTTTCTCAACGTCAGTAAAGTTGTAGTCTTTTGATGTTTATATTCATTGTTGGCTTCAGCCTTCGATTTTAATCATCAAGCGCTCTCGCCACACTTTAAACTAAAAAACAGGGAATGTTATTCGAATCCTTAAAAATGCGTCTAAAATTATATATGAGCCATTCCAAAGATTTTTTTTTAATCGGTGATGCAACAACAATTTTCTTGTGGATTTTTCTTGTATAGACAAAGCTACATTTAAAATGTAAATCATAACCGATTTAAGTGTTTAACGGCTATTAGGATTTTTTTAAATCGGTGGTGCAACAAGGATATTCTTGCGGGTTTTGCTTTTATATACAAAGCTGTATTTAAAATGTAAATCATACCCGATGTAAGATTTTAACGGTTAAATTAATTTCTTTTTGAGAGAAGATCTATAAAAAGCATTAAACATCCATTGATATTAAAAAATGAAAAACTATTTTTATTTGTTAAAGTTATCTAAAAATGCACTAAATTTCACCAAACTTAAAAGTGCTACCAATTTCTTATTTTCAAGTCCAGCGATCCTCTTTCTTATGTGAGGTACAGTTTACTAATTGAAAATTAAATTAAAATAATTTAATTGAAGCTCTGTTTTAGTTTCACATAATTATTCAGATGGCTGAAAATGTTTGAAACTCCTATTCTTAAAAAACTTGAGGAAATAATAGGCAAATCTTCACTTTTGATGCAATTTTTTTTATTTTATAGTAAATAGTTTCAAAAGTTATGTCAAATCTTCTTCTGAGTCTGAAAAAAGTAATATTTGAAGTTCCCAAAAAGTTTGATATCGTCCAATAAAAAAAACGGAAAAATTAAAAATATGTAACAATGACGTTCAGAACCGATTCTCTTCTCCTTCTGTTCAAACCCCTTTCCCAGATCGCTGAAAGCTGACATTACAAAATATTACATAATAATAGCCAGGGCCTAGAATTATTAAACAATTAGTGAAATTCATTGAAAAAATGTTGATCTGGTAATAATTACCATTATTGAAATAGCTAATGGATTTAAATTTATTTAAATATTCCTTCTTATATTGCAGCGTCTTTTCCTCTAAAGTTTTATTTTTTTAAACATCAAGTTCGTACACTAATTTTAATTATTGTTTTATTTTTTTCTTCATTATTTTCATTAATAACTTGAAATATTTGGTAACTGAATACTTTGATAATTTTTGTAAATTTTGCAGTAAATATTATTTCTCTGTTTTTTAGCTGGAGCCACAAAATAATTAGTCCGAAAGAACAAATTTTCTTCGAAATACTTAAATTTCCAAAATAGTCAAATAATATAATAGTCAAATTTTATAACAGTCAAATTTCTAAGCCCGAAATACCTGTATTTCAGGAGGCATTTCAATTTTTCATCTATAGCGATGAATTGTAAATCTTAAAAAAAGAAATTTAAAATGAAAAACACAAATTTTGTATCAAGGAAATGTTAAAAAGAAAAATTGTAAAAAATTGTTCTTTAGTTTCCACCTGAGCATCCATCACGATGACGATGACGATCGTTCCTGTATATTATTTAGTAGATAATAAATATATGCCCAAACTATTCCAATGAATTATTTTAATAGACTAAAATTCAGTAATACTCATACCGAGAAAATTTTGTTAACTCTATGTTCACTTCTTACGTATTGGGATAATAATAATTGCAAAGGACCAAACGTCAGTGTTTAAATAATCTATTTTTGCTCAAAACTGTCTTCTGTTAAAGTAATACACTCAACTTTGGATTTAAGAGAAATGTACTAAAATTATAATAAATTCATTGAGGTATGTACTTAAGCATTCATTGATCAATTTAAAGTTGTTTTATATGCAACAGATAGACTTTTGTTTTAAAACAGCAAAAGTATATAATCAGCTCCAGAAACTCGCAAAACTCAATTTTTCACCTTGCGGGGCTTGTAGAATATCTAAATATGATTTAAAAAGACATTTCTCTTAGGACTTACAAGTTTAGGAGCGATATGCACAGTTGTGAAATAAATGTGAATTTAAGACATTATTTAAATGTTAATTGACGCAATCCTAATTTCTACCACTCTAATTCTAGTGATCCGTAGCATAAGCTTCAAATTAAAAAATAAACACATTACTGTGCATAATTGATGTTAATCCAAAATATATGTGATCCATTCTTGTTACATTTTCAATAAACACTTTTATTTGACTTCTCATGTGGGGTAGGGTGATGAAAAAATTTTTTATTTTTTTATTTTTGTTATATTGAATTGCATTTATTTGCATACTGAATCAATAGTTTAGAAAGTTGTGGTTTACAAGTTCTACTCTATAATTCATTAAAAATTTGACATTCCGGCCTACAGGAATTTCATTTATTTCATCTTTTGTCAAATGGGTAATCTTGCCGCTTTCTATGTTAATTTTTGCCCGTCCTCTACCGCCTTTGTTAAGATGATGTAAATAAATACCAGCAAGAGCATTACTAGCCTCTAATATTGCAAAGACTTCATGATCGGCTGTCGCTAATACAATTTGTTCTCGGGTTGGTATGGGTCCATAGATATTTGGCCGCAAGAATATTCGAATTGGCTTTTCTGGAGGAAATGTGTATCTTCGTAGTCCAAATTTTCGGTGGGGATTGTTGAAACAAGTAATCTGAATTAATTCAAGCTGGTCAAGTACATAATAGAGTCCAAGGCCAGCTTCAATCTTCGTAGGTGGAGTTATGAACTTCATTGGATATGATTTAGGAATGGTATGGAGAGAAGACTCGACAAGATCAGAAGACTTGGCAGGAGACCTGGATCTGACACGACCAGGAATCCTGGAAGAGGCAGAAGACTTGGAAGCAGAAGAAGACTTGGCCAGAGAATAACTCCTGGTTGGAGGAAGAGACCTTCCAGGTGAATGTTGTCTGTCTGATGTGGAAGAAGATTTGCTATCAGGAAAATTAAGAATAGGCTCGCCATTAGGTAAGCAGTCGAATTCTGAACTTAAATCTGCAAAAAGAAACCAAGGATTTATTTGTTAAAAGTATGGGGGAAAATTTCGAGCCAAGACTGAAGAAATTGAGGAAAGATTGCAATGGAAAACGTATTGAAAGTTGGATTCGCAATACTTAAGAAACGTTATTCGGAATAGATCCTGAAAAAGTTTTGTCAATTTCGTTTGCAAAATCTAACTCCATATATTACAATTAAAATGAAAATTTGATACTTCAGGATTTAGTTTTTTTAACTATTTTGAAACTTTGAGATAAAACATTGGGAAGATTGCAATGGAAGATTGATTTAATGTTGGATCCGAAATATTCAAGGAAAGATTATTCGGGATTGATCCTAAAAAAGTTTTTTAAAATTTGTGTTTGCAAAGTTTAACGCCATATATCATAGAACAAATAAAAACTTAATACTTTAGGATTTAGCGTTTTTCAATTATTCTTAAAGATAAAGAAAAAACATTGGGAAGGTTGCAATGGAAAGCGTATTCTATGTTGGATCCGATATATTCAGGAAACATTATTTGAGATGGATTCCGAAAAAGCTTTCACAATTTTTTTAAAATAAGTAACGCCATGTATTACAATGAAAATGAAAACGTAATACTTTGGGATTTATTGTATTTAAATTAGTTTGAAGCGTGAAGGTTAGCATTAGAAAAATCAAATTTTTAATTATAAAAATTAAAATTTTTCTTTTATTTTTCAAGTTGCTTAGTCGATAAAAATCTGTTTATTCTGAAAATCTTCTTATATTTTATGAAAATGAAAGAAGAACCTGTTTTACCTGCATGGTTCTGACTGAAGTGGACAACTCCCCATTTTCACATTAACATCTACTTTCTGGTTCAGATATCAGAGAAAATTCTGTATCAATAGGGAATGTTTTTCAAATTTGATTTTTGAATACTTCTTACAAATTTGTATTTTCATGAAATCTGAAAATGTTTCTAAAATAATAAATAGTACCTATTATAGTATTATATTTACCAATGGAATTAAGGATGACAGTTAAGATACAGGCCAAAGAATAAACGATCCTCATTGCTTGAAATTGTAAGAAAACTTCATTAATGCTTCACTGAAAAATTTGGTTAACACTATATTTAATTAATATTGTTTATGTTTCATTCGCATCTACATATACGTTATCTTAATCGACTTTAATGTTATCTCATTGGTTTTTGGCTTTTAACGTGTCCTTCAAAGATATTCGTATTTATGTTTCATGAATTGTAACAAGAAAAAAAGTTCGTTTAACTCAATCTAGGCTAGAGTTTAAAGAACAAAGAATTTTTATTCCTAGATTTTTCGTTGATAAAATTGTTTAAAAAATTATTGGAACTGTTTTAGGGTAGCTATCATTATTGATTGTATTTTTAGAAAACGAAATGACTAAAAAAAAATTTCAGCAGAAAAAGTATAATTCAGCGCAAAATTTTATCTTTCGCTATACATCGTATTCTTATCGCTTCGTCCTAATCGGTGAAATGATAAGATTTAATTAAATATGTAGACATTTTTTTAAACAAAAAACTCTCAACATCTTTTCACTTTATATGTTTGAAACATAATGTTTTAACGTATAAAGTCATCAACAAATAATTTTAAGAAGAAAGAAAGGAAAACAAGAATAATTTTGAACATTCATTTATTTATTTTAAAAAATAAATGCAGAAAAATTAAACTTTGTCTCAGATACACTAATCGAAATTTCGGGTAGAAGCGAGAGGCTTTAGGCGTCACTTGCTTAAACAAATAATACAGTATTTATCAAATAATGAAACAGATGTTAGCAAACTTCTTTTTATAAAAATAATCTCTTTTAAATGTATAATAGGCGCTGAGGTATCTGCTAGGAAATTCAAAATACATCATTTTAATAATTGGTTTTCTAATTTCATTTTGCTTACTGTCGCTCCTCACCAGTTTTCGAAAACTGGATAAATCTGAATAACATATATGTAGCCTTTTTGGGGAAAAGCGGTTTAAATTTAGTTATTTCTTTAAAAAAAATTGCGGTGAAAAATTTTTCTAACGATTTAACCTAGAGAAAAATTCGTTTCCAGATTTGCAAACAGTAAAGTTGCTGATCATATTTTCCGCGAAAAAATAAGCCATGATTTATTGAAACTCAAACAATGTATAAAAATTTGTGAAAAGCTATGTAAAAGTGACATTAAATTTAAAAAATCCATTATTGAAATGATTTTCTTTTTAAGTCCTGATATATTTTTTTTGCAGCTCAAAAAATTAATGTTTTGTAAATTGATCAACTGTTAAGTATTAAAATTATTAAACAGTTGGTTAAATAGTTGGAAATCTATTAATATTCAACATTCATGAAATCTATTATTGATTCAGATTTCTATTAATATTCTTTCTTATATTGTTTTGTTCCAAACATTGATTTAAAGGAATTCTTTTGAAAATTAATAAAATATTTTTTACATTCTTATCCTAATGAGAAGGTATTGGTTTCATGAAAAATTTCACTTTGTCGGTTTTTATCAAATCTCCACATTTTGAGACACCCGGAGTCAGAAAAACGATCTTTACGAAGGTGTCTGTTGTTTGTATTCTGCAGGCACGATAACTTTCAAAAGACTGATCAGACTATATTCTGCTTTAAAACACATTTTTAAGGCGTAAAAAGAAAGAACAAGTTCGTAAACCAGCTATTTTGGATGAAAATTAAAAAAGTGAGCGCATTTTCAAAATATTTGAGACTACTCTATTCAAGATTTGAAAATTCTATGTACGGCTATTTATATTACTCGAAACTCAAACAGTTTATCCTAATGACTTTTTTTGATTCAAAGATAATTGTTAGATTTGTAGCATTTTTAAAATAAATTTAAAAAAAATAATCATTTTAAGCCAAACAACGCATGCTATAAAAAAGTTAATAAAAGATGAACGTTGATTTTTGAAAGCCCGAAAAGATTATTATGACATTTGTTTTATTTTGCTGAGAATTCAAATTTTTATTATACAGAAAATAATCAAAAATCAAACATTTAATTTTGCGGTCAAACTATGTTAGATGAGAAACAAAATAATTTATTAGAATTGCGCTCTCTGGAAAGATCTACACATTTGTCATAATCACTTTCTGATAGGACACATAGTTCTTGTTTTCCGTCGTCAAAAACAAGTTCAAAAATAAAAAATTTAAGTTTTGGAGAAATGATACAAGCTCCGAGAAAAATAAATGCACAAAAGTTTCTCTTGCAAAAAATATCGAAAAACCATTCACATTCGTCATGAATGATTTTTGATAGGACACATAGTCTTTGTTTTTAACCGAACACAAGAAGAAAAAAATTAAAAAACAAAAGTTATTTAACTAAAAAATATCTACATGTTTCTTATAATCTCTGGTTATAAAAATATATTAAAAGTAGGGAAGTAAACTTTTTAGAAAAAGAACACAAGATACAATAACATTTTATTTAAGAACATTTTTCGCCTAAATTACAGCTCATTAAATATAAACAAATTAAATTTATGGAAAAAACAACACAAGCTACAGTAAAATGTTTAATAATAATTTTAAGTTTAATAGAATGCGCATTTTTCAATAATAAAATAAGGCAATTGAAATACTTTTCTTTCAGTAGTAATGCATATTATGAATGGTAATAATATAAATTTATTGAAGCGATACATTTTTTAGGATGGCTAAGAATGATATTTAGTGAAAAATGAGAAACAAATATAAATATAATCATTAAAAATGAGATTTGTTCTTTATTTTGCAATATCTAAATTACCAACCTCAGACTGAGGTACAGAAATTAACCTTTAACCTTCGTGAAAATTAAGTGCGAACCATAAGATACGTAATGAGAATGTATTCGTTAAAGCTGAGGGAGCTTTAACAAAAGAGAATTCACAATCACCAAATAAGAGTTTTCGATGCTTTGACATTTATTTATGAAAGAAAACACAAAAAAATGCAATTTAAAATGTTTACAAATCGCTATTATTACTGATTCAACATACCTTTAGTTGAAATTTAGTATACTTGCTTCTTTCAAGGTGCTTATGGTGATCATGAGTTTGCAAATATTCGCAAAAAACATTTTGAAGGTCAAGTAAAAAAAGGTGACAAATTGCCAAAAATGATAATCATTGTTTATTTTTGTGCCGGAAGAATTTCAAGGCGTGAAAAATCTTTCCCTTTCATTATACAACAAAGATTACCATTTAAAATAAAAAATCATTTCTAAAAATATTCATCATTTATTGTCGAAACAAGATTTATGTGTGTTATTTTAATTCTAATGTATCCTATAGCCATTTTGAGTTTCTACTATTATAACTCTGGTTCTGATAAAGTGTAAACTGAGCTTTTAATTTCAAATTACTCAAATTATAGCTAAAATCAGTCTTACTTAACTATATTAATGTGAGACCTTTTGTAAAAACAAAATACGGAATATATTATTATTATTTAAGCACTAATGATTACTTTCAATAGGGTATGTTATTTAAAAAAGTCTTTACGATTTCTTCTTATAATTTAATGTCAATCTGGCTAATCTTCCTGCTTTCTATGTTTATTCTTCCCCGTCCTTTACCACCATTGCGAACATGATGTAAATATATCCCAGCAAGAATCTTGCTAGTCTCCAATGTTGGAAAGACTTCATTACCGGCTCTTGATAACACAATTTGTTTTTGGATTGGTACGGGCCCATAGATATTTGGTCGCAAGAATAGTCGAATTGGCTTTTCATAGGAAATTTGTATCTTCGAATTAAGAATTTTCGGTGGGAATTGTTAAAGCAAGTAAGCTGAATAGATTCAAGCTGGTCAAGTTCGCAATTAAGTCCAACACCAGCTTTAATCTTTGTCGGCGGAGCCATGAACCTAGTTGGATGAGATCTAGGCGTAATACGGAGAGACGGTTCGGCAGGAGAAAAATACTTGAACAGAGAATAACGCCTGGTTAGAGGTGGAGGACTGCCAGGAGAAAGACGTCCTTCTGATGAAGAAAAAGATTCCTTATGAGAAAGACTAGGAATAGACTCGCCATTTGATAAGAAATCGAACTCTCAACTTAAATCTAAAACAAGAAACCAAAATCGCGAAACAAGACTGAAGACATTGAGTAAAGATTGCAATAGGAAACGTATTGAAAGTTGGATCTGCAATATTCAGAAAAAATGATTTGGAATGGATCCTGACAAAGTGTTGTTAATTTTTTTTGCAAAATGTAACGACATATGTTACATTACAAATTTAACCTTAATACATTAGAATTTAGTATTTTTAAACTATTTTGAAACATTGAGAAGAAACACTGTGAAGATTGCAATAAGAAACTTATTGAAAGTTAACTCTACAATATTGAGGAAACATGATTTGGAATGAATCCTGAAAAAGTTTTGTCAATTTTTTTGCTTAGTGGAAGACCGTATATTATAATACAAATAAGAACTAAATACTTTGGGGTTTAGTGTTTCTAATTATTTTGAAAGATTGAGAAGAAACATCGAGAAGATTGCAATGGAAAACGTATTGAAAGTTGGATCCGCATTATTCTGGATATATTATTGGGGATAGATCCTGAAAAAGTTGTGTCAGTTGTTTATTTTTGCTTTTTGCAAAATGTAACGACATGTATTACAATATAAATGATACCTTGATACTTTGGGAATTTGTGTTTTTAAATTGTTTTGAAACATTGAGTAGAAACATTAGAAAGACCACAATGGAAAATGCATTGAAAGTTGGGTCCACAACATTCTGGAAATATTATTGGAAAAGTTTTGTCAAATTTTTGTGTGCAAAATGTAAAGTTATGTATCACAGTATAAACGATAACTTGAAACTTTGGGAATTAGTGTTTTTAATTATTTTAAAACATTATGAAGAAAGATTGAGAAGATTGCAATGGAAAACAAATTGAAAGTTGGATCCGCAATATTCTGGAAACATTATTCGGGATGGATTCTGAAAAAGTCTTGTCTACATTTTTTTTTCAAAATCTAACCCTATATATTACAAGACAAATGTAAACTTTATACTTTGGAATTTAGTGTTTTTAATTATTTTAAAATATATTGGGAAGGTTGTAATGGAAAACGTATTGAAATTTGGACCCACAATATTCTGGAAATATTATTGGTGATGGATCCTGAAAAAGCTTAGCTAACATTTTTGAATAATCTAACGACATATATTACAATATAAATGATGACTTGATACTTTAAGGTTTAGTGTTTTAAAATTATTTTGAAATATTGGAAAGATTGCAATGGAAAACGTATTGAAAATTGGACCCGCAATATTCTGAAAACATTATTTGGGATGGATTCTGAAAAAGTCTTGTCTACATTTTTTTTTCAAAATCTAACCCTATATATTACAAGACAAATGTAAACTTTATACTTTGGAATTTAGTGTTTTTAATTATTTTAAAATATATTGGGAAGGTTGTAATGGAAAACGTATTGAAATTTGGACCCACAATATTCTGGAAATATTATTGGTGATGGATCCTGAAAAAGCTTAGCTAACATTTTTGAATAATCTATCGACATATATTACAATATAAATGATGACTTGATACTTTGAGGTTTAGTGTTTTAAAATTATTTTGAAATATTGGAAAGATTGCAATGGAAAACGTATTGAAAATTGGACCCGCAATATTCTGAAAACATTATTTGGGATGGATCCTGAAAAAGTGTTTTAAAATTTTTTATCATTTGAAAAATTTAACGCGATATATTATAAAACAAATGAAAAATTTACACTTTGGGATATAGTGTTTTAAATTATTTTAAAACTTTGGGAAGGTTGCAATGGAAAACGTAATGAAAGTTGGGTCCGCAATATTTTGGAAATATTATTCGGGATGGATCCTGAAAAAGTCTTGTAATTGAATATTAGGATTAGAAAATCAAATGTTTGAATAAAAAAGAGAAAAATCTTCTGCTGTTCTACAAGTTACTTAATCAATAAAAATGTGATTATGCAAAAAAACTTTAAATAGAACGTGTTTGCCCTGTTAAGTGTTCTTTCTGATTCTGATTTCAGAGAAAATTCGATATCAATGGTATATATATATATATATATATATATGTGATTTTTAAATTTTTATTACGTCGTACATTTTGCATCAACGAAAAGCTTAAACATTTTTCTAAAATAATTTATAGTACTTATTATTGTATTGTATTTA
>NC_046660.1:56747036-56760114 GCF_010883055.1 Belonocnema kinseyi
CTTAATCGACTTTATTGTTATCTCATTGGTTTTTGACTCACAGCTCGTCCTTTAAATCATACTAAGAAAAAAAGTCGTTCAACTCATTCGAGGCTAGATTTCAAAGAGCAAATAATTTTTTTCTGACCTTTTCTTGAAAAATTGTTTTAAGAAATGATACGGATTAAGTTTGAGTGTAGTTATTGTTATTTATTGCACGTTTATAAAAGGAAATGATTATTTTACAACAAATAATTTTGAAACAGAGAAAATATAAATGAGTGCAAAATTGTATCTATGACCACACCTGTTATTCTTATCGCTTTGCTTCTATCAGTTAAATGATAAGATTTCATTGAATACCTAGACGCTTCTTTCCTTAAAAAAAATTCTTAATAGCCTTGTAGCATTATATGTTTGAAAACTGATTTTTTACTCTCTGAAGTCATCAAAAAATGATTAACAAAAAGGAAAAGAATAATAGTTGTAGGCAATGATTTATTTATTTTAAATAATAAATACGGACAAATTGCACATTTTTTTTATATAAGGCACTTTAAATTTCGCGAAAAAATTAGAGATTTACAGCGTCACTTTTTAGCAAATAATAGAGTTTTTCCGACGTTTCGCTAACATTGAGGTTTACTTCTTCATGGCTAACCTGAAACTAAGGTATAAGGTTATGTTGTCCTTATGTATACTCTCTACAATACCTATGATTGGCCAGAGCGCCCTATCGTGGGAAGTGGTCTAAACTGATTGGGCAATCAAGTATTTTTTTTTTTAATCCGGTAGGATGAAAAGCCAATTCGGTTTGGTATTTTGTCCATGGACCCTTTAATGTTATTAGGGTGTTTTAAGATTATCATTGCCTTTCTATGTTTCCTTGGCAAGATGTTGTATGTTTTTGCGGTGATTGTTGTTTTGTCAAATAAAATGTTATGTCCCGTTTTGATATAATGCTCAACTACTGCTTATTGTCCGGAATATTGTAGCCTGACTTTAATCTAATGTTGCTTTGTACGTTAGCTCATTGCTCTCCCGGTTGCTCCAATACAGACTAACAATATATAGCTTTATCAATTTGTTTGTTCATGTAATCGTTCTGTATTAGGATTTTTTAACGTTTTTTATTTCCTTTTGTAAGTTATATTAATCTGTTACAGAGACAGCTTTGTCTACAAATGACCGATTGTTTTTGAGATGGTTAGTAATAGGGGGGAGGCATGTAGACATCTGTTTGTATAGGCTGGTTTTCTGTAAACTTTATGTCTTCAGTTGTTATCAGATCTTTTGTAAACTTAAACCTTCAAAAAGGGAAATTTTCCGCTTTGTTGGATTTCTATGGTGAACTACATATAATGTTGTAATCGATTGAAAAAATCAAAAAACTCATTTAGTTTATGTCGTCCATGCCGCCTGATTACAAGAGTGTCATAAACGTAACGGAACCAAAATTCCGGTTCAAGCTTGGACTGTTTGAAGATTTTAGTTTCTAGATGTTCCATAAAGATGTTGGTTATTACAGGAGAGTTTGGTGATCCCATTGCTGCTCCTGAGGTTTGTTCGTAGAATCGGTTATTGAAAGAGAAGTAAGTATTATTGAGACAGTGTTCTATCAAAGGTGTGGGTTCGAAAGGGAAGCTCGTAAAAGATTTATTAATATCACGTGTATCAGAGATTGGTAATTTCGTAAACAGAGATACTGTTTCGAAACCCATTAGAATATCTTAAAGTTAAATGTGAATCTGATGTATCTTTTTAATGAAGTCAAATGAGTTTTGGACGTGAGTTAAAGAGTTTCCTGTAAAAGAAAGTTAAAGAGTATTCTGTAAAATGATTTAGTTTTGTAGCGGGGAAGCGTGTTAGGTTGTAAGTTGGTGAGTTTATTGCGCTGACAATCGGTTGGAGTGAAATGTTATTTTTGTGTATTTTTCGGAGCCAGTAAATTCTTAGAGAGATGATGACAAATGTGCAAATCTCACCTGTAATAGCTAAATCTTTATGGAACATCTTTATGAAACTAAAATCTTGAACTAATCTAAGCTTTAATCGAAATTTTGGTTCCATTACGTTGATGGCACTTTTTATCTGGCAAAATAGAAGTGATGATCTAAATAAGTTTTTCGATTTCATCAATTAATTCCATCCTAATGTCCACTTCAGCATGGAAATTAAACCAAATAGAAAATTGCTCTTCTTGAACGCATTAGTTTACAAAAGAACTCATAACACATTAGGACATGAATATAACAAAAACCAAATCATATAAACGGATACCTATATGCCTCCTTCCATTCCCCCACCTTCTCAAAAAAATGTGTCATTAACTCCCTTGCAAATAGACCTGTCTCTATAGCAGATAAAGATAACTTACAAAAGGAATTACAAAACGTTAAACAAATCATAATGTATAGCGATGATATAAGTAAACAAATTGATGAAGCAATTAGAAAAAATAATTTCAAAAAACAAGTCAACACAACATCCGAAAGAGAGAGAGAAAAACAAACATCATCCTCCCCTATATTCAAGGCTAAATCATTTCAGGCAATAGCTGAGCATTATATCGAAATGCGACATAACATTTTATTTGAAAAAACAAGAGTAAAGAAAATCTGAAAATACCCTAATAACTTGAATAGGTATGAATACAATAAATTTTATTGTGTTATTTATTGAATGAATATAATACAAATCCGATTTGGCTTTTCATCCTACCGGATTGAAATATAAGACTTCATGAAACAATCAGCTTCGACCAGTCTCCACGGTGAGGCGCTTTGGCTAATCATGGGTATCGTAGAGAGAATTTATGAAATAAGAAAACAGATGTTTACAACTTCTTTTTATACGAATAACCCCTTTCAAATTATAGCATTATAAAAAATCAAAATTACAGTAAAATTCACATCTCTTTTCGTGGATATCTCAGAACTTGTAAAACAGAAAATTAAAAAAAAATACGAATTGTTTTTCAGCAGGCATACTTTATTTTGGAAAAGTATGTTTTCCGATCGCACTAGAACTCTTGTTTATACTTTTATTGTTCGTTCTTTAAAACAGTTTTCGTTCTGTTTGAAAAACTTTTTCTTGTTTCGAGTACATTTCTTGAGAAAAACGTTGCATTTTTTCGAAATTGTTTAGTATAATAGGCGCTGCGGCATCTGATAGAAAATTCATAATACATAATTTTAACAATTAATTTTCTAATTTCATTTTTGCTTATTTCAACTTCTTAGAAGTTTTCAAACACTGGATGGATTTGAATGATTCATGGCTTTTTTGAGAAAAAGCGGTTCAGATACAGTTTTTTGTTTTAAGAAGATTTGCCGCGGAAAAATTGTTTCAAAAATTCAAGATACAGAAAAATTAGCTTTCAAAATAGTAGACTGTAGAGTGGCTGATTATATTTTCCGCGAAAAAAAGCCATAATTTATTAAAATTTAAACAATTAAAAAAAATGTGTATAAGGATATGCTAAAGTGCAATTAAATTGCCAAAATCCATTATTTAAATAATTTCGTATTCAAATCCTAACATGTTTTTAATAAAGATTTTTTTTTGATATGCTAGTATTGTTTCTGTAGCTTAGTGTTGGTTCTGGGGCTTTTTTAGCGATGATTATGAGGGACCCGTTCATTTTTCGGAATGGATAAAAATTGAGAAAGGTAAAATTGCAGAATAAGTTATAATACATAACGGTAAAACTTAGGAATACCAGAAAATCGGAGAGGAATAAATCAGAAATCAAAAACACTGAATTGTATTTATTCGGAAACCAAAGAATCGGAACTGGTAAAAATTCGGAAACATTAAAATTAGTAGGGTGAGCAATTAGGAAAAAGTAAACATACGGAGAGAAAAAATTCGGAAAGTAGAAAAATTTAGAATAGTAAATAAGTGTACCTATTAGCAGGTATATAATTTTCTATTTATGATAGCAAACAAATTGACGAACTTTTCTAATTTCCGAATTATTCCTCTCCGTTTATTTGCTTATTCCTAATTGTTCACTCTCCTCATTTTCACGCTTTCGAATTTTTACCCATACCGCTTCTTTGTTTTCCGAATTTTCCTTTCAGAGTTTTGAATCTCCGTCTTATTCCTCTTTCCAAATTTTTTCTATTCCTAGGTTTTACCATTATGTATTTTAACCCATTCTGAAATTATACCTTTCTTAATTTTTACCGTTCCGAAAAATGAACGGATCCCGATTATGAACATAAACCCGAAAATGTTTTTAAATTTAGTTTTCGAAAACTTTTTGAAAAAATATTTATGAAATTGCCAAAAATGGCAATTATTGATAATTTTGATAGTCGGAAGAGGCTTGCGGAGCGAAAAATCCTCCCTTTTTCCAGCTCGAAAAATTGTTGTATTTTAAATATATCAATGGCTGCGTATTAAAATTATCAAACAATTAGTGAAATATTTTCGAATCTACTAATATTCAATATTAATAAAATCTTATCATCGTTTCAGATTCTTATCAATATTCCTCCTCATATTGTTCTATTCTAAACACTACTGATTTAACTCTTCTTCAGTTAGAATGAAGTATACTTACCTTTTTCAAGGTGCTCATGATAATCATGAGTTTGCAAATATTTGCAAAAAACATTTTTAAGGTAAATAAACAAAAGATAATAAACTGCCAAAAATGGTTCTTATTGTTTATTTTTTGCTGAAAGAATAGCAGAGTATGTCATAAATTTTCCCTTCCATTTTAAAGTTAAAAAATTGCAATATACATAGATTATTGTAGAAAAACAAAATTCGTGTATGATATTTTAATTCCAATGTCATCAACAAACACTTTAAGTTTCTATTGTTATAATTCGGATTCCGATAAAGTGTAACCTGAACTTTAGTTTGTCTATTGAGTTCATAGTAGGACTTCTTTGTATAGCTGCCTGGGTTTTCAAAGCCATTACACATTTATCAGAAATCTATTAGCGAAAGCAGTACAAATATAAACAAAAATTTTTTGGGTAGGTTCCCGTTTTGTATCTTAAAATTATTTGTAATTGAATTCATCGTGTGAAGAATTGTGGTTTACCCAATCTACTTTATAAGTACGTGAGAATTTCAAAGTGCGGCCTACTGGAATTTCCCTTATTTCTTCCGTAGTCAATTGGGTAATCTCGCCGCTTTCCATGTTTATTTTAGCTCGTTTAATACCAGTACATCTGAATTTAGATGCATATATTCCAAGAAGGACATTTATTTTCTCTAATATTGCAAAGACGTCACCATTAGATGTTGCTAACACAATTTGTTCTTGGGTAGGCATAGGCAGATAGAGATTATTACCCTGAAGTAATCGAATTGGCTGATCCGCAGGAAAAGTGTATCTTCGAAGTACAAATATCCGGTGGGGGTTATTATAGCAAGTAACCCGAATACATTTAAGTGTGTCAAGGTCATAATAAAGTCCACCAAGAGCTTCAATCTTGGTAGGCGGAGTCATAAGCCTAGGTAGAGGTGATCTACATCTGACGCGAATAGGAAGCTTGGGAGTAGAAGAAGACTTGGCAGGAGAAATCGACTCGGCAGGAGAAGAAGACTTACCAGGAGACTTGGCAGAAGAAGTTGACTTGGTAGGAGAAGCGAACTTAAAAGGAGAAGTAATCTTGGAAGAAGAAGAAGAAGAAGAAGAAAAAGAATTGGAAGTAGAAGAAGCCGTGGTCGGAGCATAAGGTCTGGCTGCAGGAAGAGACCCATCAGCAAAAAAACTTCTGTCTAGTGAAGAAGATTCACAACGACGAACACCAAGAATCGGCGCACTATCAGATAAACAATCAAACTCTGAACTTGAACCTGCAAACAGCAACGAGAGATTTATTTCTTTTAAAGTATATAGATATATCATAAAATACTCGTGGCACAATTATAATGTCAGACTGAGGACATTGTGGGAGGACTGAACTGGGAATCTTATTGCAAGTTCGTCTCGCAATATTTTGTAACATTATTCGGGAAGGAACCTAAAAAAAATATTTTTAACGTTTCTTTGCAAAATATAATGCGCTTTTATACCAACATACAGCAGAATTTTCAGAGAGCACAAATATTTTTAGCAATCATTAATAGGTACCATTCCAAAGAAATCTGAATTTCGAAAAACTATTTTCGAATACGGAGTCGATTCAAAATTTTCTGTTTTGTCATGCGATATGCCACGAGATTTGGATCCGCTCAAGGTTTTGAGTATGTTTAAGAAAAATTGAGATGATTCCATGAATCCTAGTTTTGGCTGTCTGACAATTGTAAGGTTCACACAAGAACTTGAAGTATCAAATTGTTGCAACCTTTTCGATCTAGCATTTCAACTTGACCCTACGTACAATCAATCTCAAAAGTGGCTGAATTATCTCTAAATTTCTATTTGGGTGGATATCATTCAAAACATAAATTTAGTAATCATGAAATTATTATTTTTATAAAAATAAATGATAGTTTCAGGTTTATTCAACACCACCCAAATAGAATCTTATAGAATCCTTTAAAGAATAAAATGAGGCCTTGATCGTTAGGATTAGATAAGAATCTTAACCCTTTACTGAAGAGAAATAAAAAACTAAACCTCAAAATAACTACTGTTAAGTAAATAATTTTAACCTGCATTATTTGGTCTAAATTACACGCAGAAACATCCGTCAAGATTTTAAAAAATCAATAATGTATCTACTTCTGTTGATTTTATCAATCATTTTAAAGATTGGGTACTTTTGAAAATGATGGTACGTGATACATGAGCATGAAAAACAAAAGGACAGAAGTGGGTTTTCGAAATAAAACCGCTGAAAGAAACTGTTATTCAGGTCAAAGGATTAAATTATTTCATAATGTGTTGAGTAGTTTAAATTTTATGTCTTAAAGGATCTCGAAATTTAAATCAAGTTGATCATGAATAGAGACATCAAAACGTTTTGTATGTTGCACGTTTGTTTCCGCAAAGTTTTTATTAGTTAAAAGAGAAATACCATAATGTATTCAGCATAATATTTTTTTGTGGAAGGCATTTAAAACTTATACTTCCCCTTCATTTGTTAATTTGAGAGTCATTGTTTAAATCTAGAATTGGGTTGACAGGTACAGTTTTGAACAACATCTAGATTATCCCATCAAACACTTCATAATTGCAAAAAGCAATGAGAAGCTTTTTAGTAGAAGTCTATGGCCTTTTGTGAATTGTTTTTTAATATTTTTTAAACTACCTGTTTCTGCAGGACCTCTTGCTAATATTGGATTAACAAGTCTCCGATTGTGTTCTCCAACAATGCCCCCACTATTTTCAATACGCCGCTCATGTTCATGACGTGGCGGCGTTGGACTTAATTCTGTAAGAACGAATATAGGGATATTTTGATAACTTTTTTTAATCGAGTCCTTAACGTTTTCGATGGATTTTTAATAGACAATTCATTTCGATCATCTTACTTACATTGAATATAAGCCACAATGAATACAGCATTTTATTCCAGATTATTTTTTAGTCGCCTCTAAATCTATACGAAGGTCTTATAAAAAATAATAACAAACAATTTATAACTAATGGTTTGATCACAATTAGTAGGATAATTTTTTTGTTAAATAAATATAATTAGATGGCAAGATAAAGTACGCACAGTATTTAATTGTAACATATGTTTCAATTTTTTTAAACTCAAATGCGAATATGAATTTAAGATGTATCTACTATATGAATAATCAATTTTTGAATATTGGAAACACCTGGATGTCAGATAGTTTAATATTTTTGTTATTTGGTATTATATTAAATTCCACTTACCAACATGATTAAGAACATTCATAAATGTGATGATCAGAGGACAGATAAGGATGGTCATTTTGCTAAAGACAGTAGACTTATTTTTTAAGTAATTGTCGTCATGTAACTGATAAGAGATTACGTATGCTTCACTTATATATAACATATACTACCCATGATATTAATATCAACAAAAATTACAATCTTCGTTAAATAGGAAAACATTTGACAGAGGTTAGAAAATAATACTTGATTTCAGATTTACAAAAAATCTCTACTATCATAGGAGATGGTAACAATCGATCAGCGGAGATCTCTTTAACCGACCATAAAAATAGAAAATCAACACTATCCATTTGAGTTAACTCCTCGAATAACAGTATTTCTTAACCTTTTTTCAGAATAGATAGAGCTATGAATTTATTTAAAAAATTAAAATATTTTTCTGAACTAAGATCTTCTCCTTTTACCCCTTTGGGAAACGAACTCAGATCTTCCGATTGCTAGTTAGGCACTCCGACCACTAAGCTACTAAAAAGATCAATAGCGGAACATTTTTTCATAAAAGCACGCTATGCTTAGCAAGGTGTAACAATTTATATACGGGGCATTATTCCTCAACTGCCCCAACTCAAAAAGTCATGTTTCTCGATTGTCTCTAAATTCTGGGAATATGTTCGCCTACCCAACAGTAGTTAATCCACAAACTTATAGACCAGGATTTCCAACCCTCCCCAAGTGAGGGGAGGTTGAATTTTCAAACCCAATGCCTGCAGGGGTAGTTTCAAACGCCTGTAATTAACGCCTGTCGTCAGCCTACATCCTATCAAGTTATAGTTTCCAGAGTCTACCACGTGGAGGTGACAGTGCGATTTTAGACTCCTTTTATCTGCAAGATGATTCGGGGTGCTTAATTTTAGTGAGTCCCCTCGCCTCTCACTTTCTGGGGTGCTTGATTTTAGTGAGTCCCCTCGCCTCTCACTTTATGGGGTGCTTGATTTTTGTGAGTCCCCTTGCCTCTCACTACACAACCTCTTTATGCTGTTCGCCTCTTCTTCGTACCAGCTTTCCACTTTCTTGGAGTACTATTCTGCTTTCGATTACGTTGAGACTTCGGAAAAACCTCACTTTTCTCCTCGTAGGAAAATCGTTTCAGATCCAGCTGTCCCTTTGCGTTCGGAGCGAATGAATGATATTTGAGTGTACCTGGTATCTTCACAGCCTTACTAAATCGATCTGCTAATTTTATTGTCATCGCTGCATGCTCTTCTTTGCTACTGAAAAATACGACAGTTTCCTTCAAGTTTTCTCTGCCCCATTCAAATAACTCGTAACCTGTTAAGATCTGATTCTCAGCTGAACGTTGCAAACAAAGTGAGAGGCGAGGGGACTCACTAAAATTAAGCACCCCGAATGATCTTGCAGATAAAAGGAGTCTAAAATCGCACTGTCACCTCCACGTGGTAGACTCTGGAAACGATAACTTGATAGGATGTAGGCTGACGACAGGCGTTAATTACTAATCCGTTAGTACTTTATTTACTCAAACACTTTATACGTAAGAAATTGGTTGAATCATGTATTTGTTTTAAAAAATTGCAAGAGCAATAACCAATTATTGTCGGATAATAAATTATAATAGTGAGGAATCATTTATCTTCAGAAAAATACTGTTCATTTTTAAGAACGTGCTTTTTACTTAATATTTTTTCATAATAACTTTAAAAATTTTTAACTTCTTCAAACTTACTGGTTAACATTACTGACTAGTTTTTTCCGATGACTTCATGCAATTTTGGATCAATGTGAGTAATACAAAAAAATGGCATACTTGAAAACTGTTCCGCGGTATGCTGCCGCATAACGCCCGAGTGCGAGCGCGAGGACTCCCTCTACAACCGGCTCTGTAACTCAATGAATTTCAATTTGTCTATTTTCTTATTAGACATTTTTCATAGTAAAAAAGTCAAGCTTTCTTTTGAGACTATTTAAAAAAAATCGTAGATGCCTATATTGTGAAAAAAGTTAAAAAAACAATTGATTTATTGAAAAAATTGTTCAAACAATTTTTTTTGTTATAAATAATAAAATAGGATGAAAGCGTGTAAAAAGCACTTTCCAAAACCCTCATAAAAATTTTAAATCGCGTAATTAGAAAGGAAGTTACAGGCGTTTGAAACTACCCCTGCCGGCATTGGGGTTGAAAATTCAACCCACCCTCACTTGGGGAGGGTTGGTAATCCTGGTCTATAAGTTTGTGGATTAACTACTGTTGGGTAGGCGAACATATTCCCAGAATTTAGAGACAATCGAAAAACATGACATTTTGAGTTAGGGCAGTTGAGGAATAATGCACCATACGTCAATTTAACAAAGAGCGTGTATTTTCATAGGTGACGGTAACCATCAATCAGTGGAAATCTCTTTTTTGCCGGCCATGAAAGTGGAAAAGAACACTACCCATCTAACTCATCAAATAACATAAATTCCGAACAACTTCTTAGAATAAATTAATCCATTAATCCATGTTTTAAACTAAAATGGTTTTCTGAAATAAAGATCTTCTTCCGATCCTTTAAGGAATCAAACACGCGTCTTCCGATTGGCGCTTAATTGCATAAATACGTACAATCAAAACTATCCACCCAAGCTAACTCATGGAATAATGGAAATTCTTAAAATCTTCTCGGACTAGATGGAGCAATGAATTCATTATAAAAATACTTTTTTCCGCAAAAAATACCTTCTTCTGTCGCCGTTTTGGGAATTGAACCTAGGTCTTCTGATTGCCGGCCGGGTGCTCTGCCCACTAAGCTACTAAAAATATTAATAGATGAACCTTTCTTTAGAAATACAAGCTATCTTTGGCAAGTTGTAACGTTTTATATAGGTCAATTTTATTAGGAACCTGTACTATCATAAAATATGGTTAAAATCAATCAATGCAAATCAGAAAAACATTTTGATTTAACGTGAAGAATGCCTAGTTCAAACAATAATTAAAAGGAATTTATAGTATATATGGTTTTAAAATTTGTATACTTATCTCGAACTTGGATGTCAACTTATATAATTTCTTGTAGTAGCACTTTTCAAATAAAGGAACAATATTAATATTAAAATCAGGTATAGCCACTCGAACGTCCAAACAAATTCCAGGCCATTTCTCGGGTTTGCCGGTCAAAAACTTTATTCAATAATAATTAATTACCTTATTATTTCTAGTTTGAAAAAGTTTGGCGTTTCAGAAGTTTAAGGTAAAATATATAACATAAATAACTGTAAAAGTGATTTTAGACTTCACGGTCCGAAATTCGCGACAGTCGGAGAATAAATTATTTTAAATTAATTTATTGCAGATAACTTATTGAATTCGACATTATTTCCTTAAGATTTCTAATCGAAAAGTTGAATGGTCAAATTTTCAGTTAGAACCATTATTTCTTATTAAAACGAAAGAATTTTTCACAAAATAGTTAAATTTATAATTGAAGATACGAACTTTTTCCGAAAACATGAATTTCCAGCTGAGAAGAAAAATTTTCCGCTAAAAAAGATAAAGTTTTAACTTAATACATGAGTTTTCAACCAATAAATTTCATTTTTATCAGTGAAAATTACATTTTTACCAAAAAAGAGATAAATTTTCATTAACAAAAATTATCTTTGAACCAATAAAACTAAATTTTAACTAATAAATCGAATCTATAATTCAGAAAGAAAAATTTTCTTCTGAGTGGTTAAATTAGTGAACTAAAAAGTCGCATGTTCTTGACAGATTTTCACTTTTAATCCAAAAAAAAACAATTTTTGAAAAAAAGACGAAATTTTTTAACTACGACAACTTAAGTTTTTACGAAATAGATTTATTATAAATGAAAAGATAAATTTTGGACAAAAAAGTTGAAAGTTTTAGAAAAAATTTTAGTTTAATTTACGAAAAAAAGCTTCATTTTTTTAAAGTTAAATTTAATGGAATCTCACTGTAAATCCTCTTTGATCCTATTCATTACATTCTGTGAAAAATTCTTAAAGCATTCGGTGTTCGTTTGCCTTGGTTACTTTTCCGAATTTTCTAATAAATTGTTTGAAACTTTTTGAAAAATATTATTTCCCATTTGAAAGTAAAATATTATTCGACAAAAGACTCCAGAATTCAAAATTTTCCGAAACAAACAAAAAATCCACCAAAAATATTTTCAAGGGAAGGAAAAAAGGTAATTAATTGCAAAAATTGCTAGTTATTGTTTTTTACTCCGGCAAAAAAATGGCAGGGTGTGACGAAACGTCCCCCTTCCATTTAAAAGCTAAAAATTACACTTTTAAATTAAAAATAGTTTTATAAACATTTAGAATTTATTAATGAAAAAATTATGTAAGATATTATAATGGCAGTGTCACCTCTGACTTCATTTATAAGAATATTCCGAATGAATTGTTATTTAAATACTCCTAATTACTTCTAATATGGTATGTTATTTAAACAGGTCTGTTGAGAACTCTTATTATACTTTCATGACACACTGCTATTTAACTAGCTATTAGGGCTTTCAAGAGATTTGAAACTAAATGATTATATTTTTACAATTAGTAATTTTGAGGAGAACAAACATGATAAATAATTTCGTAGATTAATTTACATAGTTTGCCTGAGTTTCAAAAGTTAATTAAAACATCAGATTAAATTCAAAGGGTAAAAGAAAAAAGAATAAAGATGCCATTTTGCATATTTTCTAGTCAAAAGATTTGCCTAAGTTAATTTTAAAAAACAGATAAAAATGTGATTTTGAAGTCTCAAAAATGATAGAGACTCTAAATAGTTAGGGATTCCATTTCTTAAAAAGAAGAAACTTTATCGCAGGTGAGGAAGGAAGAACAAAAATTGAAAGGCAAGAAATGCATGAAGACAGTGCACTTAATGAACGTTAGTAATCAATGGACAAATTTTCATTGAAAGTACTGATGAGAAAGCGCAAAAATAATTTTAAATTAAAAATAAGAAATTTTGTGAATAAGAAGGTGATATTATTTCAGAAAACTGTAAAAATTTTTATTAATATCAATACAACATCTAAAATTTCATCGAAATAAAGTTTGTATAAAATCGGGAAACAATCTAGTAATTGTAGAGCTCTTTTTTCAATATCTTGTAGAAACAAATCAGAAAAAACTATTAGAATTTCATTTTCTGTTATTTTTGTTAAGATATGGTTTAAATTGATTTTTTCTTCGATGTAATCCAAAGCAAGAGCTAGTGGGATTCTGTCAAACATGGACGCAACATCTAAAGAAACTACTGAATGAGTTTTTGGGACATTGATA
>NC_046660.1:56760214-56761554 GCF_010883055.1 Belonocnema kinseyi
CTAGCAATTTTGACAAACAAACTAGTATTAATAGAAACTGGCTTTAGAATATTTGGAATATCATTTGATAATTTGTTGTATTGTCTCAATCATCTATATTTGCTGCCACTCTTGAGTTACCTTTATCAGCCTTCACAAAAAAGAAATCTTTGTAATTCTTTTTAAAATTTTCAACTGCACAGATTTTTCTAAATTTTTTAATTTATCATTATTATTATAATTTAAGACTATTTGTATGACAGTCTATTGAGTACTACATTTTAAATCTTCTTCAATATTTTTAAAAATTTGAAAAATTGTGATATACCCGCTCTACTTTATAATGACGAGAGAATTTTAAGGAGCGGCCCACTGGAATTTCTCTTATTTCATCAATTGTCAATTGGGTAATCCTGCCGCTTTCCATATTTATTTTTGCCCGTTTTATACCAGGATATCCAGATTTAGATGCATACATTCCAGCAAGAATATTCATTTTCTCCAATACAGCAAAGGCGTCGCCATTTGCTGTTGCTAACACAATTTGTTCTTGGGTGGGCATGGACACATAGTGATTCTTCCGCAAAATCAATCGAATTGGCTTACCCTGAGGAAAAGTGTATCTTCGAAGTACAAATATCCGGTTCGGATTATTATAGCAAGTAAGCCGAATAATTTCAAGTTGGTCAAGTTCATAAGAATGTCCAAGGGGACCTTCAATCTTGGTGGGTGGAGCCATAAACCTAGGCTGAGGAGATCTAGAGTGGCCGCGAATGGAAGGCTTGGCATGAGAAGAAGACTTGACATGAGAAGTAGACTTAGCAAGAGAAGTAGAATTGGCAAGAGAAGTAAACTTAGAAGGAGAAGTAGCCTTGGCTGGAAATGGAGACCTGGCCGGAGAATAAGGTATGCCTGGAAGATGAGACCTGTCAGCAAAAAAGATCCTGTCTAATGAAGAGGATTCGCAACGGGGAACACCAGGAATCGGCGCGCCATTAGGTAAACAATCAAACTCTGAACTTAAATCTGCAAAAAGGAGCAGAAGATTAATTTCTCTCAAAGCATGTAGATATATGAAATACTCGTGGCACAATATTGTAAGACAAGGTTGAGGGCATTAAGGAAAGATTACACTAGTGATCTTATTGAAATCTTATCTTGCAATATTTTGAAACATTATTACGGAAGGATTCTAAAAAACTGTGCTCTTTACTTTTCTTTGCAGAAAAAATGCGCCTTCATACACATATGTAGATATGTAGTTCCCCAGGCAAGAACAAAATTTTAAGCAGTCATGCATAGGTGCCATTCGAAGAAAATTTGGATTCTAGAAAATTATACCGAATCAGGAATCAATCAAT
>NC_046660.1:56761654-56769862 GCF_010883055.1 Belonocnema kinseyi
TCAATCAATATTTTGTTTTACGTGTTTGTAATTTATGGTAATCGACTGTTTTTTTTACACACACGTTTTTTTCTAAATGCAAAATTTTCTAATCTTCTTATCTTTCACGGTAATGTGAACCGTGTGTGTGAAGAGGGGGGAAGGTCTACAGATCGTTGAAAAATATATTAATATCGGAAGGAAAGAATCCATCGTCAGTACGTACCTAATGCAGGTGGCCTTTGTCTCGTCGTTCACCCCGGTAGTGTGAGCTGTGCGGGATGAAGATGCGCCGCTGGCATCAAGAACGAGAGCGGGCAGCTGTTAAGTGCGCCGTACAGAGGCACGGGCAGTATCTGCGCGACGCCGTCACCCTGGCATATTCACGTCTGTCACGACAGATAACGTTTTTAGACGAGCCTCTGGAACTGACGGCTTTCAGCTTTTCGAGGAAAAGGAGACTCGTTTAATCTCCCCTTTCAAAAACCACTGCCCTGCAATTAACTTGTCCATGTGTTTCACGAGCCGAGAGTGGATAGTGGTAGGTGAGTGCACCTTTGTGTTAAAGAAATTTGGGGGGGGGGGGTATGAAATAGGGAAGGGAGATAATTATGAGGATACCGCTTAAAGATGACCTTTTTTTTAGGTCATGAAGTGGATGAAATGAAATTCGATCGAAATTTAGCTTTCATTGTGCAGCATCGACCCGGGAACAAGCGTTAGGCAGCGAGTACAAGGATAGAGAAAATGGCTTCGGCGTATGGGCTGCAGCTAAAAGCAGAACGTCCAGGCCATGGCAATCCTTAAAACCGTTCGACTCCTGGCGACGGGGAGTTTCCACTAAAAGTCCCTTTATGTGCGGCATCGGCGGAATCGCCGGGGTGATCCCGAAGATGATGGGGCCCGCACGTGGATAAGCTTGTTTGGTAAAGGCCATAACGATGACGGCGTAACTTGTAAACCCCGCAGTCGTGGTGCCGAATCGTGGCACTCGACGCTGCTTGGGGCGGTGCTAGTCGACGGCTCTGCGGGATAATACTTATGAGTTAAACTTGTTGGCGGAAATACGTGTCAAGACTCCTGGAAAAATTTAGGAACCCTTCAAAAGAGGGGCTCTTCTCCTCTGGTGAGTGGTTGGCCACGACGCGGATCCTTGGTCCCGGACCGTCCCTTCCTGATATCGAAAAACTACCACGCTCCTTCTTGGAACTTAGCTAGCGCTTCAGGATCGCATTCCTAAGGGGCGACACGAGCTGCGGCGTGAACTGACTTTTCTTCGTTGGCGCGTCCAGCGGCGCTGAACATTCGGCGCGTCCATCTAGCCTACTCCGCCTTCTGCGCCTCCTCCTCCTTCCAACGAGGTCTTGTGGCCGCGGCATTTCTGGGCCACTCGGCCTCCTCCTCCTGCTCTGATGTATAGCGGAGGCAGCCCGTCTAGAGGTACTCTCTCTTAGTTCACCGTACCCTTCTTTCGTACGGGCGGGCAGTCCCTTGCGCCCGACGAAGATGTGTGCGTTTATTTGCTGGCGTACGCCTCACACTCTCTGTCATCA
Source organism: Belonocnema kinseyi (assembly GCF_010883055.1). NCBI lineage: Eukaryota > Metazoa > Arthropoda > Insecta > Hymenoptera > Cynipidae > Belonocnema > Belonocnema kinseyi. The sequence continues at coordinate 56,763,187 of NC_046660.1, forward strand.
AGAGTTATACTGTGTTTGAAATACGAGGCACCCGACTCTCTTTGGGAGAACGCACGGCTGCTGCAGGTAAACGCAAAATGAGGCAGAAGACTGTAAGCCTACATAAGATACGTTTATTTGACTTCGTTTACAAAGACAGAGGATAAAACGACGCAACTATGCCTCGAAAAATTTGAAAAACCGACTGACTTGTCTCAGTCGCTCCTGACTCTCGCTAGCCGAGCAGGGAGCTCTACGTGGCGGTGGGAACAGCTTCCAAGCCGGCTGATTATCTTTGAGAGCGAGAACGAAATCACTATGAAGCGGTGGAGACCGTCAGCCAGGCCTGCCTATTGATGGGCGCAACTCGGGATGCCCGCGATACTACCTTACCATAACGGTAATTACCGGCAATTATTGGTAATAATAAATTGGGTAATAAATAAATTGGTTCATAATAAATTGGGTCCTGCGTTTACGCATTTTGTAGTTTTCTGGGTGTAGAAATGGATAATATGTAATTACAATAACAAACGCGACAATAAGAAGAAGGCAAAACTCTCGAAAATTGAAGATTTTGGGCGGGTCATTCAAATTACTGTTAGGGAAACCTACGTAATCTACTGAATGAATAAGACGAAGACTAATGTTCGTGCTGTAGAAGATACATAAGGCAAAATTTGTTGAATATTGGCGTGTTGGGATTTTTACGTTCGTATCACAATAAGAAATTATTGATTTTATGTCAAATAACTTTCGCGAGGATGGTCGGATTGGATTGTGTTTCGACATGCCCAGTTTTCGGGACTGAACTAAAGCTGAAAATTTGTTACCGAACATTTTCTGATAGGATACGTAGTTTTTGTTTCAATCGTAAAAAGTAACATTAAACACTTTTTCAACTTAAATTTTTTGAAAAGCAGCACAAGCTAAGACAAAAAATTACTTATCTACGCATTTCTGATAAACTCTTAATTTACAAATATATAGAAAATTAACTTTTTTTATACAAGTTGCAAAAACCTCTCAATAACAAAGCTATTTTTACAGTTTGCCTACTATTTGACCATTTAACTTCTAGCCGCATATAAATCATTTTACAAAATAACTTTTATACTTGACATGTTATACAAAATTCAGATGAAAACCCTTTAAATGGTGCGAATTTATGATTTTGAATTTGTTAAACACATTATTTCACTAAGCTTTTCTTAACAAGTATAATTTAATTATTCAAATATTTACCTGTTAATTCAACAGACATACATTCATGCAGCAGTTGACGTAAATTTCCCTGATAGCAATTTGAATTATCTGCCCAGCATCTCAGAGTGTTAAGAGTTTTGGCGTCTGCTGCTCTCCAAACTTAATGATTTTTTTATTATTATAACATACTATACAAGTTATATGTGTAAAGAAGTACAAAATAATGAAACAGAAGGTCTAACTTATTATGTATATAAAATATTTGACTCTAAAACCCTTTTTTCTGTGAAAAATTAAACAATTACCTATTTTTACCGCGATTCCTTTCAATTATCCGTAAATCTTTGGTATTACATGGCATTACCGTTTACTTCCCGTCACTAGGGAAATATGCAAAACTTATCACTCGAATTAAAAATATAAATATTATTCTAAAAATTTGTTTGTTTATAAATTTTTACCAATTCATATTATTTTATTGTATTTCTACATTTGATTTTAATCTCCGAACGAACTTTTTATTCGTATACTCAATAAGTCACTTTCTTATGCTGAAAATTAAGATAATACCTTAGAAGTCAACGCATTAAATACCTGACTCATTTAGCTAATTAAGGGCATGCTTTTAAGTGACCACGTGAGAAAACCAGTCCCTGGTTATAAACATATTATTTTAGTGTTCAATAAATAGCGACAATAAATTGCGTTTGTATATTTAGTTTGAGTTATAATTTACCATAATTAATATTCGAGTTGTAGCGCTTTGCTGATAATTTTTTGTTTGATGCATTTTAGATTTTTTAATTCGCGTATACTGTGCGCTGACACCAATTTTGGACTAAATCGTCTAAACATTTAACAAATTTATAAAAACAATAAAATTTTTAATTTTTTGGTCCTCACTACGTCCAAACGGATTGAAATATCATGTTCAGGATTTAAAAAGTTATACAGAAAGTCCATAATTTATTTCAGTGCTCAACATACGTGAATTAAGAAATTTGGAATGCATTAAACCGAAAATTATCTGTGAAGTGCTACAACTCGAATAGTGATATCCTATTTATCAATTTATGAATAAACTTTCTTAGAAATTATAAAAATATGAATATATACAAACGTTCTTTAGTGATTTTTATTTGATCTTTCAAATTTTTAACACAATATCTCAATACCAAAAAAAAATGAAAATAATTTTTTATACTTACTTCCTTTTGGATAATTTTTTTTCCAAATTATTACTGAAACTAAGTATAACAACGCAATTTATGGGCTCATTTCCTGAATTACAAACTCTGAGTGCGATACACGTACACGTTCATCAATCCTAGAGAAATTAGGTGATTGCAATTATTGTCCTTTTATTTAAGTTATTGAACCTCAAAATTTTATTTTGTAATGAACGTTTTGTAAATTTTTGTATTTAAAAAAAATTGCATTTGAGATTTCTAGTTGAAATACCCGGCTGCACGTTTAATGCGTCTGAGAGAGAAGGAGAGATGAAAGTAGAGAGAAAGGAGATAATAGTGAAAGAAAAGGAAGAGCAAGCGTAGGTGTGTGTGAGAGAGAGAGAGAGAGAGAGAGAGAGAGAGAGAGAGAGAGAGAAAGACGCTGGCGTACGTGACTAACCTGCCGCAGATGTTTTGGTTCCGACTGTCAACACAGCCAAACACGTATTGACAGACTGTCAGCGCCACGCTGGGGAAATTGTAGGCAATTAGTAAGGCCCTACACTCAGAAAAAAGGTTACTTAAGGGCATGTGACACAGCTAAATACCTATATTACCGACCTCACTTTTTTAGTTCACTGAATCTTTTTTATTTGAACCTGAGAACTTTTTTTGTAAATCAAATATCTAGCTGAAACTTTGGAAAATGTATTAGAGTACAATGAAGTACGTTTAGGTACTGCATTTTCGTAGGAACTTCACTAAAAATTATTTTATCTTTTTTCTGAACCTCGACATTTTTTGCACGTTCGAACTTTTTTTATACATAAAATATCGTTCTCAAACTTTGAAAAATGCAAGAGCCGAAAAAACCTACGTTTAAGTACAAAGCTTAATAATAAAAGATGTAAAAGAAAATTTTCAACTATCAATTCCATCGGCATCAGCCGGTAACGTTGTACACGAAAATACGAACTCTCTAGAACCTCGTCTAGTGGCCGCCAGGTTTCGCATTTTCGTGTATTTCAACAATCAATTCCAACGGCATCAGCCGGTAACGTTGTACACGAAAATACGAACTCTCTAGAGCCTCGTCTAGTGGCCGCCAGGTCAATTCAAATAAATTCAGTACTAAATTTGTCCAAGCAAATATTTTTTCGAACCAAAGAAATGTTGCTTATAACAAAAGTAAGTTTCTTATTTGAAAAAAATCATTTCTTGAAAAAAGAAAAATTGTCTTCTATCAAAACAAAATATGATTTGACGTATTCAGTACTAAATTTCTTTTAGTCAAGTAATATCTTTTCTCAGTTTAATAGCGTGATGACTCAATTGGGGTGGTATAAACCCGTCGCTTAGTGAATCTGTAAAATCGTCAGGTGGCCACGTAAGACCTTCAATCTAATTGCGTTTCGAAAATTTGAGTAGAGATCACGTAGACCATTGCTTTGATTTTACGGGTTCTCAGTTTGAACATTTGACACATAACCAAGTAAATTTTTATTCTATTAGCACAATAACTTTCGAAGAAATAAACAGATTGAATTTTTCTTAGGTAAATCATTTTACTCTCCTAAATTGAAGGTCAAGTTTCTTAGCCATTTTGGATAATAATTCCAAGAGTTCGAGCGTTTTACACATTTTTGACACCATTTTTTCAATTAAAATATGGAGTCAAAAAAACGCACGTTATGAGAAAAATCAAGATAAGAATAACGTCAATTTTTGAACATTCTGCGGGACTGGCACACAAATTTTTTCAATTTTCTTGAGAAATCAAAAATTCCAAATTTGTATCACAAAAAAATAATGCACAATGAAAACCGTCATTTTGAGGTGAAACTATGCAAGCTTAATGAAAAGTTTCATAAAAAAACATTTTGCATTTGAAAAGAATCTACATATTTTTTATTGAAAATTTCTTGGTGAGATCCGTGAATTTGATTTATTTTAAAATATAGCAATAAAAATTGAAAAATTTTAATTTTTAAACAAGCCAGACAAGCCACATAAAAAATTAGTAGACGAAACTTTTTTGATAAAAAATAGCTAAAAATTTGTATTTAATCATTATTTGACAGGATATGCTTTTTTTTAACGTAAAAAATAAGATTACCAATAAAAAAATTTAATTTTGGAAAAACGACTCAAGATACGAAAAAAGATGAAGACAGAAATTGTCCACTTATAGAGGATATACAAAATTGGTTGGAAATTACTTTTTGATAGGACGCGTAGTTCTTGTTATAATCATAACAAATAAAATTAAATAATTAAATTTTTGAACAAAAAACAGAATCTATCAAAAAGATTTTCAGAACAAAATTGCTCAGTTAAAAAAAGAGCTATACATTTTTCGTGAACACTGTTTTTATAGGACGCATATTTTTTGTTCTAATCATAAAAATTAGCATTGGAAATGAAAATAAAATACTTTATTGGAAATACCACGCGGGGAACGAAAACAAGTGAAAAGATAAAAATGTTCAACCGGAACCGATCTACACATTTGCGATAAAGCTTTTTTTATAAAAGTGAATTTTAATGAAAAACGATACAGGCTACAATTACAGTTTTTTTTTTAAATTTTGTCTAAATTATAAATTATAAAAATAAGAAAATAAAAATACGTTAGTTTTAATAACAATTTGATATAATAGTATTCCAAAAAATAGAAAAGTTCGAATTTTGAAAAGAATCGAGCATGAAGCACGAGATACGTGAAGAGAATGTCTTTTTAAGCCCAAGGAGCTTCAACAAAAGAGAATTCACTATGAATGAATTAAGCTTGTCGATTATTCCACCTTTAATTTTAAAATGTTTGTGCACATTTGTGGGAAAGTACAAAAAATGAGCAACTAATGAACATCGTATAAATAGGGGCAGTTTAAAAAATGTGCTGTATCTCAAAAACTAAAATGCCCATTGTAGGTTTTTTGTATAAGGTTGAATGTATGAATTTGCATATAATATTTCTATGTAATTTTTGAAGTGTAACAATTAAGTCGATGCGAATGAATTCAGTAATTAAAATTTTAAACCGGCTATGAATAGCCTTTTTCTGCCTGGTTAAAAATGAAAGTAAAATTGAGGGAAAATTAAAATTAAGAAGAAAATGCACGTAAAGTTATAATTCAAAAACTCAAATAATGTTTTTTCATGGGTTCTTGGGTACCTATTATTTAAAAACAATCGCAAGTTAAACCTTAAAAATGGTCGCGCAAAATGTTGTTTAAAAATTAAAAAATTGTTTGAAATTACCTATATTGTAAATATTGTAGCACTATATATTTACCAATAGAATTAAGGACGACACTCAAGATAAGGATCAGAGGATAAGCGATTTCCATTTTTTCAGTTAGGGCAGAAACTATTTAATGCCTTAATAAGAGAATTTCGTTAATAATGTATCCAATGAATATTCACGTCTTATAGTAATGTATATACATGGTATCTCAATCTTTATCTCATATGTGGTAGGCGGTAAGATTGGCCTTCTGAGATATTTCATCATTTGTCCCAAGGACAAAGATTTGATTACCTCAATCGAGAATACTTTATGAAATCTAAGGCAATTTCTTAAAATGAAGCTTCACGAAAAATATCGGGAAATTAGTTGAATTATTCACAAGTATCGCACAAATATTTCCGAAGGTGTGCAGTAAGCTTAAAAGACAAAAGAAATGCAAATGGTCATTTAGAAATACAACTATCTCTTAATTGCTTCGTGCATGAGAATATTACGAGAAAAAGTATTTATTTGTTTGTTAATAAAACTGTTACATAATGTTTTACGAAGTTTCAGTTTTAGGATAGTTGAAAGTTATTTTTGTAGAAAAAGATTGCTTACAGTCTTTCCAAATCCAATAAAAAAACAACATTGTTATGCCTAACATCATTAACTCATAATTTAAAAAATTAATTCAAGGGTAAAATGTTAATATTTGACAAAAACTTATTCAATACTTTTTGGCTCTGTGGTCCTTGGGCCCGTAAATGATGAAGACGACATGTATTTATGTCGATTTTTCAATAACTGGTATTTTGAAATTCAAAAAATGTTGTGTTGGGAATTTTGTAATTCTGGATTATTCCAATTTTGTAATGAAAGTAAAAACAAGAGAATAGAAAAAATTTAATTTATGGAAAAACCATATCAAACTGACTTGATTTAGAATCAGATAGACTTGTACAAATTCAAATCATAGAATCAGTCACTAGTGTAATACGAGGGTAGTTCAATAAGTCCTTAGAATGAAGTATAAAAACAATTTTTTTTGGGTAAATTTTTTTTTATTTTTCAACATAATCTCCTTGGAGCT
>NC_046660.1:56769962-56771085 GCF_010883055.1 Belonocnema kinseyi
AAAACACGTAAACTCAGAAGATGTGGACTGTGACTGCACCATGTATCTAGTCAGGAGTGGTGCTGACTGAAAACAGATGATTTGGAGCGATTCGCGCGCCATATGTTGGTCATTCTAAGGACTTATTGAACTACCCTCGTACATTATTCTTCAAACTAGTGCTGAATTAACCCCAGGAGTCTTTATATTAAAAAAAATTGAATCGAAAATACTGAACATTTTTTAGCTTTAGACATCAATAAAAAGTTAAATATTCGATTTGAAAAAAGCAAGTGTTCTCTTTTTAGCTGTTGGATCATTATTTTAATGCCGAAAACTTTGTTGAGCTGATATTTCTGACACACTAATGCAGTTAATATCTGTCTACAACCAGAAGCTAATTCTCACTCATTCTTTTATTCCACTTTCGACTGTTTTCAGTAGGAAAGACCACCTTAAACTGTAGGTCCTCCTTCCACCACTAAGTAAGTGTGTGGGGGTGTGTGAAGAAACAGAGCAGAAGGTAAAAGAAAAATGTAAGCCTTCAGGGGGCACATTAGATGTTTCCCTTTCAGACTATCGATGTAAAGAGAGGTGTTAATGACTTCTTCCCTAGCCAAGTTGCGAAACTTTAAGGTGCTTCTCGTGACATGAGTATCTAAATCAGCAATGATTAAGTATCCCAGTAGATAATAACCTATTGGGTTTCTGTCCGTGCGATCCCACAAAGTATGGTGGGCGTTAGCGTCGCACGCCAGAAGAAGATAAAGACCCCTTGTCTTGCAGTATTTCAACAGTGTATGTACCGCCACTGTTGAGTTAATAGCGCTGTCACATGGAAAGTATGCAAATCCCATGACTAGCTTCCCTATTCCTTTAATATAGTTGGCTATCACCATCAGGTCTCTTGAACATAGCTCTAGCAGCGGGGCAACGTTGTGCCCCTTTGTCATTAGGCAAGCCTTGGTTTGGCCGCACTGGGCTCACTGTAACACAAATCATTGATTTGCGTAATGGTTGGACTTCCTGATGCCGATCTAGCCTGACGATTCGCTGCGACGCAGTTTATAGTGATCGGTTGAATTCTTTCAACGGCCTCTTTTGCAGGCTGCAAAGCGACTTGTGCCTCTTTATAGTCCTAACC
>NC_046660.1:56771095-56774776 GCF_010883055.1 Belonocnema kinseyi
CCCAACTTCGGTAAGTTGTCCTCTGAGCCCGATTGTCTCTTCTTGGACCCATAACGGATTATCACAGATGTATTTGCTGATTTTTCAGTAACTACAGCTGCTCTACTAGCCTACTACTCCTGCCTCCTCAGTCTCGTTTTCAGGTGACCTTTGGTGCCTTTCTCTATCTTATGGGACTTATTGGCCGCTTCCGTTCCCCTTTATTTCCTCCATCGCCTCTATTCCTGCTTTTCCTTCCATTGTTGACTTTGTTTTGAGTGTTTCATTTTGATTCCACGAGCAGCTAGGAAATCAAAGGTCTACCCTGCCGTGCCCCATATACAGGGCTATATCTTATTATGCTAGAAGATAGTCAATGCCGCGAGGACCTCTTCGTACATCTAGTTGTCATCTAGAATTTTAGGTTATGTAATTTTTTTAAATGAATTTAAATTAAATGAAATGAATGTTGTATAATAAGCGAATGGTACTTCACAGACTGAAGACAGCTCTCTAAAACCATAAAGGCAGCAGATACGCAATATCGATCAATTCAGGAATCTTCAATGACAGAAAATGCTTAGCGCTTCTATCAGACCAGACTGTGGTTCAATTCCTAGTGGAGCGAGGAGCGACAGATATTTTTTTCGAAAATAAAAAGTAATTTTAAATTTTAAAAAATAATTTCCCATCTAGTCTGATTAAAACCTTAAGCATTTTCTGTTGTTTAAGATACTTAACTTGATCGATATTGTGGATTTTCAGCCTCCACGGTTCTCGAGGATTATCTACTGTCATTGAAATGCCATTCTCTGATGATATAACATATTCATTTCAAATAATTGCTTGTATCATCACCACCTAGCTGAAAATTAGAATTATTTTCTTAAATTGAAGTTTTCATTATGATATCTCTAATAGCTTGATGGCAAAACACTCTACTGGAAATTAGAAGTTCTGTGTTTTGATTCCCAGTGGAGTGAAAAGAGAAAGATCTTTTTTTAAAGAAAGATTTAATTTTAAATTATGTAATTATGTTATTTATATTGAAATGGAAAAGAAGAACAAAAAAGTTGTAATTAATTTCCTTATTGAAGGCTTGATAATATCCATCCGGAGATAACATATTTCTTCCGTGATTATCGCGTATCCAACAGTGATCCGAATTTACGAATCTTACGCCTTCGTCTACCTAATTTCAACGGGTAAAAAAGTTACTCCACGTATTAGCCCCACTCTTTCCGCTGGTGTGGCTCGACCGATTCACCCGAGTGACTTGTGTGTTCCCTAGCGTCGCTGAACAGCTTTTGGTGCATAGAGATTCTTTTCATCTCACGCAGCAGAGCTCGTTTATAGGGCACATTCTCTGAACGGTGGATATGTCACGACCTTGAGATAAGTGCCCACAGAGTATGAGGAAATCACGGCGACAGGCCGGCGATAACCTGGTATGTTTTGAGGGCACAAAGCAATAAAAGGATGACAACTCTCTGATACATCTTGCACTTGTCTTGGAATGTTTCTGACAAGCGGGTATGCTTTTGAGGTTGTGCAACAGTAATAGCTTCGCACATCCAAAAGCACAAATCACGCACAGGGAAAATCATTTTAACAGAATAACTAGAGTCGAGAAGTCGATTAGGAATACATTTCGTTTTCGGATTCTCATATATAACCACGTATTGCAACGTGACATAGTTAGCCACAAGTGGTCCATATACCATTTTATTATATAGGCAGTTTCATAATTACCATGAAAAGCGTTAAGTGATTGAGACTCGGTTTTCAATTTTCTTGCTGAAAAGGTACCCAAACTGATCAATTGTTCTGAAGGATTTCAAAGTATGAGTTTCAAAAGAGATTTTTTGTGCAGGGCCCACATTCTACCTTAACTCCCTTTAAAGATTTTTTAAGTTTCTGGTGCACCTTTTACTTTGAATTGAAATCCTCATTCGTATTACTCATTAATTTGGTAAAAATTTTGATGCGATATTTGGTAATATAAATAAAAACGTTATAAAAAGACTTCATAACCAACTGAAGGTAATATATTATTTAAGAAAGACTCACAAAGTATATTTTCCCAAAACAATAAAAATATGTAAAAATGTTGTTTTTACTTAACTCTAATTTTTTTCTATTAAAACTACATGCGACAAAGTATTTTTCCCTTTTTCTACTGCTGATCAAGAATATGAACTCCACAATATTCTTAAATGTTATTTTTGCAGTCAATTTGAGAAAAAATAATTATAAAATGAAAAAAAAGAACTATTGGTGACTTTTTATGTGGAAAAGATGCAACGAGCGACAGAAGTTCATTATGCCTTGTCCATCTGAAAAATTAAAATCTAGAATTATTATAAATCATTATTAGAATCAAATTTCCCTAAGATATTATATTTATAATGCATTAAAAGCAGTTTTTTATTTGTGATATTCTCATATCTCAAATTAATGAACAGTTAAATAATAAAATCAAATAGCAACTTAAGAAACTAAATAATTGAATGTTAATTGTTTTTGTCAACTGATCTAATGCGACCGGAAACTAGTAGACTGGAAATAATCAACATCAAATTATTCAATAAATTTATCTCATTAAAACCATAACATGTGCCATAATAATTAGTGAAAGTGTTCGGCTGTCATATTCACCCGCCAATTGGGGGGTACGGCAACCACCGACCAAACACCAAATCTACCCTGCAGTGGCACGGTGTGGATATCCAGTACCACGCGGTAGCTACGCTGTGAGGTGACGAAGCACCCGCAAGGTGGTGAGGCAGCTCTATTACATTATGCCAGGAGACGGCCATGTTTTCTAAGGCCCAAATGCGGGCACGTTAGATTAGCCTTCTGAGGACCAATGGGAGTCGCCGTAGCACGCGCGACGAACCAATAAGCGTGTCGGAAACAAAACACGGAAGCTCTAGGGATAACGAACGGAAGTGAGGACGAGCAGACTGAAAACTGCAATTGTACCTCAAATTCAGTGAACGACCTCCACGTGGTGTGTACGGTGTTTCCCGCATGATTTTGATCTCAAAGCCGCGTAGTGGGTTCAAACGTCCGTGACACCCCCGACACCTGGCAGTTGGAATTCGCCTGACTCAAAGACTGACTATAGCCTAGTTGAGGCCGCCCTCTTCCTAGGGAAGCGCTGATATGGACACTCGACAATAAACGCCGGCCGGCGTGAGTGGTAACGCGAGAGTCTCGAGCGACCATTTTCTGATGTAAGGGTTGGCAGCAAAGAATTCCTTTGTCGTTTCTGTTTTGTAAAGGTATAATTTCTTATAGTAAGTTTCAGCTATTTGTAAAATCTAGGGGTTGTTTCTCGCCTCCATGAACCCATTTTTGTATCCCTCCCTCTTGTGCTTAAAGTAAAAAGAGCTAGCCTACCTGCTCCTTGGTAAAAGTTAACGGATTTCTCGAGACTCGGGTAGGTGGTAACCTACCTGGTGCCTTACACAAATTAAATAAGCTTCGAGGGTTGTTCGCGCGTTGAAAGAATGCGACCCGCGAAGTCGGGTCAATCCAAAAAGAAATAGCGTTCCGGTTAAAGACAGGTTAGTGGCACACTTATTTTATTGTTGTTAGGTTTTCTCTTTCTTATCCTGGGCTCTCCCCAGCCAGATGGGTTTAACAGATTGCACCCAGAGAATTTGGAAAGACTGGCTACAATATATACGCATATAC
>NC_046660.1:56774876-56777728 GCF_010883055.1 Belonocnema kinseyi
TATTTAGTTTCCGCTTTCTTATGTCACTTAGACTTTTGCAATATTTTAAGATTTCGATTTAAGACATATCGGATACTTGCAGGACCTATAACCAGGATTATCCTTAGACTGGATACCATGAAATACAGGCAGCATTTTAGCGATTTTAAAGTAGTAAATCTTAATGTTAGGCATTTCTAAACATTATCAATAGAAAACTAAAGCATGGACACCCCAAACCCCCACCCTCACGCTCCTAGCACTTAAACCTTAAACGCGTAAGCCCTACACCCACTAATCCTAAGCCCACAAACGCCTACCGCATGCGGCAGTGGGCGAAAACGATGAGTACTTAATTAACCATGCAGTTCTCTGTTAATAAGCAAGAATTATGTGTAGTTTTTGTGGAATAGGAATTTGCATAATAAAGAAAACGAAAACAATATTCTGAAGAATATCATAAAAATAACAAATTCGTTCTCCGAAAAACAATTAAATCAAATAAAATGAAAGTTAATTAAAACAATGATGCCGAATCTTAAAACGCAATATCAGGGTGTGTCCCAAAAACAGGATAAGTTTATTAGACAGTACAAAGGATATTTGGAAAAATGTTTTACGATTACATTTAAATGTTCCGTACAAAATTCTGTAGAAACTTATTCAAAAACAGAAGAGTCGATCAATGTCAAGCACAAATCTAGCCAGGTTTGTAGATGCTGGACTTTCAAAAAAAATAAGTTTCAAAACTTAATTCCAACTTTGAGAGAATTTATGAGAGTAAACTTTTAACTTGAAATGATACTGTTGCTGAAGGAAAAAGACATTGTTATCCAGATCATATAGAAGAAACTAATTATGAAGCTGAAGTGCACTTTATCTCTCTACTTGATAATACAGTTAAACAAATACTTATTCAGTTAGATCCAAGCTAGTCAGGTCCAATGATTAAAATTAATTAACCCAAATAAAAATGCTCCAAAAGTAAAAAAAGAAAGAAGTGCGATGTAGTTTGCCTCACCGCGGTGTACTTTGAAAGAAATGAAAGAAGCTTTATTGGGTATGTTGGTTCGTCAGCATATGGTTTGCGGACTTGAGGCTTATGGGTTTGAGGGTGTGTAGGTTCGGGGAATGTGCGTTTGGGGGTGTGTAGATGTAAGGTATGCGGATGCGAGGGTGTGCGGATTAAGGAGGTCCATCAAGCTAGCACCTCCACAAACGAAATTCGCAAATTTCTTCATGTCAGAATTTTGGGCTTTTTTTGGGCTCCGCTACTTCTTGTGAAAATTCAAATTTTGAGTGGAAGTGCTGACTTGAATCAAGCCAGCACCTCCACTATATAAAAATTGTAAGACAAAAAATGAAACACGTCAGAATTTTGGGCTTTTTTGGGCTCTTGAACGCACCAATAAACAATTTCAAAAAACCACCCATACAAAATATAAAACCATCCCTTATGTAAAAAATCAAATTCGGAAAAACAAAGAACACCAGAATTTTGGGCTTATTTTGGGCTCTAAAATGCATGAAAAAAAATCAAAAAAATACCTCTATTTTCAAAAAACCACCTTCTTGCAAAAAACAAGATTTGTAAAATCCAAAATGCAATAGATTTTTGGCTCAATTTAGAGTCTCAAATGCACGCAACATTATATTACAAAAACCACCCCTGTATAAAAACACATCAACCTAACAATAAAAACTTAAACCTTGCTATTGGCATTTCTGAACAGCCCAAAACTCTGAGACTCCATTTGAACCGTAAAATTCGAAAAACATCAGAGACTGTAATATTCCGAAAAAGATTGGTTTGCACAAAATTATGTTTGATTGTTAAAAAGGGACTTTTTTTAACGTCAAGTTTTGGGGACCAAAAATCGGAGTAGGTATTTTTAAGAAGCCCAATAATCATAAACTCTACTGACACTGGAAAATTCTCAAAAACATTAATTTTTGACCAAGTCATTTATACATGGTAGAAGAGGGTTGATTTTATAAGTTAAGAGTTGAAGCCCAAAAATCGGAGTGGATATTTTGGAGAAGCCCAAAAATGAGAGACCACATTGACACAAGAAAATTCCCAAAAATATTATTTTTTGACAAAGTCACCTATACGTGGTAGAGAAGGGTTGATTTTATACGTTAAGGGTTGAAATCCAAAAATCAGGGCGGATATTTTCAAAGAACCCAAAAACCAGAGATTACATTAAGACTAGAAAATTCACAAACATATTATTTTTTGACAAAGTCATATATACATGGTATAGAAGGGTTGATTTTATGAGTTAGGGGTTGAAGCCCAAAAATCGGAGTGGATATTTTCGAGGAGCCCAAAAATCAAAGACTACATCAACACTAGAAAATTCTCAAAAATATTAGTTTTTGACAAAGTCGTATATACGTGGTAGAGAAGGGTTGATTTTAAGAGTTAAGGGTTGAAGCCCCTAGTGTCAGTAAAGTCTCTAATTTTTAGGCTCCTCCAAAATACCCACTCTGATTTTTGGGCTTCAACCCTTAACGTATAAAATCAACCCTTCTCTACCACGTATATATGACTTTGTCAAAAAATAATATTTTTGCGAATTTTCTTATTTTAATGTAATCTCTGATTTTTGGGCTCCTCGAAAATATCTATTCCGATTTTTGGGCTTCAACCCATAACTTATAAAATCAACCCTTCTCTACCACGTACATATGACTTTGTCCAAAAATAATATTTTTGCGAATTTTCTACTGGTCATGTAGTCTCGGATATTTGGGCTCCTCGAAACTATCCACTCCGATTTTGGGGCTTCAACCCTTAACTTATAAAATCAACCCTTCTCTACCATGTATATATGACTTTGTCCAGAAATAATATTTTTGAGAATTTT
>NC_046660.1:56777828-56794682 GCF_010883055.1 Belonocnema kinseyi
AATATCCACTGCGATTTTTGGGCTTCAACGCTTAATTTATAAAATCAACCCTTATCTACCATGTACACCTGTATATGACTTTGTCCAAAAATAATATTTTTGCGAATTTTCTACTGGTCATGTAGTCTCGGATATTTGGGCTCCTCGAAAATATCCACTCCGATTTTGGGGCTTCAACCCTTAACTTATAAAATCAACCCTTCTCTACCATGTATATATGACTTTGTCCAGAAATAATATTTTTGAGAATTTTCTAGTGTCAATGTATTCTTTGATTTTTGAGCTCCTCGAAAATATCCACTGCGATTTTTGGGCTTCAACGCTTAATTTATAAAATCAACCCTTATCTACCATGTACACCTGTATATGACTTTGTCCAAAAATAATATTTTTGAGAATTTTCTAGTGTCAATGTATTCTTTGATTTTTTGGCTCCTCGAAAACATCCACTCTGATTTTTGGGCTTCAACCCTTAACTTATAAAATCAACCCTTCTCTACCATGTATATATGACTTTGACAAGAAATAATATTTTTTAGAATTTTCTTATGGTAATGTAGTCTCTGATTTTTGGGCTCCTCGAAAATATCCACTCCGATTTTCGGTCCCCAACACTTGACGTTAAAAAACAGTCCCTTTTTAACAATCAAACATAATTTTGTGCAAACCAATCTTTTTCGGAATATTACAGTGTTACAGTAGTCTCTGATATTTTTCGAATTTTACTGTTCAAATGGAGTCTCTGATTTTTGGTCTGTTCAAAAATGCCAACACCAAGGCTTAAGTTTTTATTATCAGGTTGACGTTTTTTTACACAGGTTTGGTTTTTCTTATATAAGGTTAAGAGCATTTGAAACTTTAAAATAAGCCGACAATATATTTCATTTTGGATTTCGCAAATTTTATTTTTCGCAAGGGGTGGTTTTTTGAAAATGAGGGTAGTTTTTTGATTTTTTAATGCATTTTAGAGCCTAAAATAAGCCCAAAATTCTGGTGTTCTTTGTTTTTCCCGAAATTGATTTTTACATAGAGGCTGGTTTTATATTTTTTGTAGGGGTGGTTTTTGGAAATTGGTTGTTGGTGCGTTTAAGAGCCCAAAAAGGCCCAAAATTCTGAATTGTTTGAGTTTTTTTTCTCACGATTTTTATATAGTGGAGGTGCTGGCTTGATTCAAGTCAGCACCTCCACTAAAAATTTGAATTTTCACAAAAAGTAGCGGAGCCCAAAAATCGGCAATACATCTCAAAAAAAGCACAAAAGAAGCCCAAAATTCTGACATGAAGAAATTTAGGAATTTCGTTTGTGGAGGTGCTAGCTTGATAGACCTGGATTAAGGGGTGCTTAGGTTTGGAGTGAGTGTGTTTAGGGGTGTTTAGTTTTGTGGGTTGCGAGCGTGTGAGTTTAAGGTACGTGAGTTTAGGGTTTGTGGTTCAAGGTTGTGTAGGTTCAGAGTTTGTGGGTTTAGAGTGTGTGGATTTGTTGTTTGTGGGTTTGGGTTTTGTGAGTTTGTGCTGTGTTAATTTTGGGGTGTGAGTTTAGGGTTTGTGGATTTGGCGTTTGTAGGCTTAGGATTAGTGGGTTTGGGGTTAGAGTGTTTTAGGTTTGCGTGTTTGGAGTATGTGAGTTTGGGGTTTCTATGTTTGAGGTTTTGTAAGTTTAGGATTTGTATGTATGGGGGTTTGGGGTTTTGAGTGTGAGGGTGGAGGTTTGAGGTTATCATACTTTAGTTTTGTAGTAATAATGTTCTGAAATAACTAGCATTAAGTTTTATTACTTCAAAATTGCTAAATGCTGCCCGTATTTTATGGTATGATCGTTTTCGACCACTGTGCACCCATGTAACTTTTAATAGTCTCGAGAAAATATAATCCAAAAATTTGATAAACAGGTTAATAAAAAAGGGCCTCGCAGATTGTTGCAAGTTTGGCGGTGACATATTACCAGAAGCGTAGCTATCCCTAAGAGGGCTATGTAACTAAATTTATTTTGACGGTATCTGCGCCCCCGTCTATTATTGACAGGATTCCAAATCTAAAAAAAATTCAAAGAGTTGTTCGTATCTGCCTTTTGTTTCCAATTTATTTGTAACAGCATTAAGGGTGTGCAGATTTGTGTTTTATAAGCCTTACTCTAAAATAACGTGTGAATTTGCTAGCGAAGCCTACTGGAATTTCCCTTATTTCTTCTTTTGTCAATTGAGTAACCTTGCCGCTTTCCATATTTATTTTTGCTCGTGATCTACCACCGTACTTGGAATTACGTGCATATATTCCAGCAAGGACATCACATTTCTCCAATATTGCAAAGACATCGCCATTAGATGTTGCTAACACAATTTGTTCTTGGGTTGGCATGGGCGTATAGAGATTCTTTCGTTGGAATATTCGAATTTTCTGATGAGCAGAAAAAGTGTATTTTCGAAGTTCAAATATACGGCAGGGATTCTTTAAAGGAGTAATCCGAATACACTCAAGTTGGTCGAGTTCATAGTGCTGTCCGACAACACATTGAATATTGGTAGGTGGAGCCATAAATCTAGACGAAGGAGATCTAGACCTCACACGAAGAGGTGGCTCGACAGGGGAAGGAGACTTAGCAGCAAAATCGGACCTTCCACGAGTAGGACGCTGGGCTGAAGAAGAAGACTTCGCAGAAGAATTGGCAGAAGAAGTTGACCTGATTGGAGATCCATGCTTGGCAGGAGAAAGACACCAGCCAGAAAAAATATGTATGCCTGACGAATAAGAAGATTCGTAACGAGGAACACCAGGAATAGGCTCGCCATTAGGTAAACACTCAAACTCTGAACTTACATCTGCAAGATGAAACAGAGGATTAATTTTTTTTGAAGCATGTTGGCAAAATTTCGAGACAGGACTACATATATTAAGAAAAGGCTGCACTTTTAACAGCTGTTCATAGGTGCTATGCTGACACACGAATTCTGACACACGTGCGTTTGATACACGAAGTCCAAAGATACGAGCGCTGCACGGAGAGGAACGCCATGACTACAAACGAGCAAGCGGCATTTTTTCCCCTTTATCCCTGCCCTGTTTGAATCAGGTGCACGTGAGTGCGAGCTGCCTTGAATTCGAAGTGCGCGTGAGCGTGGAATGCCTGTGTGCGTTCTCACGCATTATCCCCGAAATTTAAACGTCAAAGTAGTGGGAACCCCTTTCACTGTTATATCTTTGGATTTCACGTTTCCCGAATTTCTCGTGTCTCTGGACTTCTAGTTTCCCGAACTTCTCGTATCTTTGGAATTAGAGTAAATTTTAAAAATTCATTGAAATTCCTGAATTACTCCGCGATTCTCCGATTTGTCATCCGAAATGTCACTCGATTTCGTAATGTTGACATTCCGGCATTTACAATGTTTACGACGCATATAAGTCATACGTTAACACAAATAGAAACCCTAGATGATGTATGAGTGCGAATTTAAGTTTATAACACTTGCGAAAGTTTACAATGAGAATTAGTATTTATGAAATATTTATTTTATAATTTTGAATTTTGGAAAAAATCTTCATCAATAGGGAATATTTTTTTATGATCAATAAATTTCACTGATCCCAAGAGAGCTGCCACTTTCTCATTTTCAATTAAGCGATCTCGCTTTCTTAGATCTATTGTCACCTTTCAACAATCAAATAGATAGAAAAATAGTTTTCAAATCAAATTTGTAATTGGCGGAGATCTTCATTTTATTTATACAAATTTATTTCTATAAAAATTGTAAATTTTATTGGAAGTAGATTTTTAGCCATCTTAATATTTTTATAACAGCGAAAAAAAACCTTTTCATTTCCATGTTCTTTTTATTAAGTTTAACTTAGATCTTGACTTAAAAGTGAGATAAAGTTCAAATTAGGGAATCTAATTATCAAACAAAATTTTTGAACGACCCATTTAGTACATTTTAGAGTATTATATATTTACCAATATAATTGAGGATGACCGGTGTCATAAAAACCAGGGTATAAAAGATGCCCATTAATTCTAATTAGTGTGAACACTGATATTTGCTCGAATGAAGAATTTATGTATCACTGCACTTAATAAATATTCTTGTATTTTAATAGAGTATAATTCAATATCTCAATCGCGGTCTCATAGGCTTAAAACGATAAGAAGTTCCTTCTAAGATAGTGATATTTATATTTCATCATATATTCCAAGGATAAAAATTCGGTTTTCTCAATTGACCCTAGATTATGAAATGTATAACAGTTTTTTCAGACAACTTTCCATAAGAAATATTCGTCAATTGTTCAAACTATTAAAAAATTTTGCAAAAATATTTTCAAAGTTGTCAAACAAAGTAAAAAAAAATTGGTTTAATTAATTTTTCAGTGCTTTAGAAGAGATGAATATCGTTTAATACATATTGCGGAGTGGAATAAACTGAGTATTTTTCAATCAAACATTGGATTCTTATCGAATTTTTCTTATCAGTCAAATAATGAGACTCCATGAAATAACCATATAATCTCATTTTATGGGTGAAAGAGATTGTCTAATCTTTCAAACAATTATTTTATTGCATTATATTGTATTCTTGATATATCTGGTATATGTTTATTCATACATATTTTAGAAATAATGAACAAAAATTTCCAGAAAAAAGTCTTGTTAAAAAAATTTTTATATAAAACAATAAATTTGCAACACGAATTGATAACTGTATAGTTACAGAATTTTAAAAAACTATCGCGCATCGTGCTCTTTAAAATTATTACATACATAACAAAAATTTCGTAAAGAGCTCCCTCCGTTTAATTGCAAATTCATCTATACCGCGTTCAAATTGCCCTCCTTTCCCTCCTCTCATTTAACACTTCGTAACAGCCTTTTCTCATTTCCCATCTCTTTTCGTACTCTTTACCTCCCATTTTCACTTACTTTTCCTGATAACCCTGATTTCTAATTATTTACTCTTCTTATTCTCACTCAACTTAATCCCCGAACTTCACCTCCCCTCACTTTTCTTCACTTCCTCTAAGTTGCTTTCCTTATTCACCGTTGATTTTCCCATTCACAACCTCACATTCAATCATTTCCCCTGCTTATTTTCTCTTGAACTCACTGTCGCAACTTCACCTCCTCTCATTCCTATTCCTCACCTCCTCTTTCTTTTCCCACTTTCCCCTTTCTCTCTGCTAATTTTGACTTAAACACATTGTCCCAACTGCCCCTCTATTCCTTTTTCTTCACTTCCTCTAATTCCATGTCCCTTATTCTCCATCGCCTAGCGAGGATGTATACACGTCCATTTCCACCAAACGACTAGCCAAAGTTCTACCGTCAAATTGTCTTCTCTAGCAGCAGCATTTGCTCAACAGCGTTTATGGATTTAATTTTTCTAATTTTTATCATTTGATATTTTTTATAATAATAAACAAAGAGCAAAAAGTAGACATTTTTTTATTATTTTTATCTTTAAATAAGTATAATTATTGTAAACAAATTATAGTAACAAAATGTCAAAATCATGGGAATTTTACTTGCAAATTATATTTGTAGGTTGAAATTGCTTGATTTTACCTACAAGATCATATTTCCTCATCAAAATTTGTTCAATGGTTTAATTTGTTTATATTATAAACAAATTATATAAACAAATGCATAGTTCAGGCATTTCTCGTTTGATATTATTTGTTTATTTAAAAAAATATTTTATAAAAAATGCATAGTTTGGTCTTTCACAGGCAGAAAGTAATATTTTTTCTTTCTGATCGTCCTCAAATTGCATAAGTGGTAATGCTTAGTGACAAAAACCTGTGAATCCATATTATTAGTTTATTTTATAAATAAGTTTATAGTTTAGTCATTTTTAGACAAAAAGTAATATTATTTTACTACTGCCATCAAATGATATCACTGTAAATGTTTTTTAGTATTTAAGAAGAACTTATTTTTTTAAAATCACCAGTCAAATAACTTGCAATCGATTAGTAAGAAAATAAATTTCTTCTTGTCTATAAACGGTACAGTTCAGCATTTGTTGACAGAACTATTTATAAAATAAACAAATAATACAGAATGACCAATCTGTATCACTCAAAATTACCAGTAATATAAAATGAAGGTACTAAGAAGAAAAAAAACGATTCCTTTCTGACAATGAATGTCTAAAATTTGCATTTTCTTATATAATTTTCTTATAAAATAAACAAATCATAACGAATGATAAGTCTGTAGCGATAAATGTTACCACTACAATTATTTATATATTACCAGGAAGCAAAGCGATCATTTTCTATCTATAAATGGTAGAACTATGCATTTGTTTATCAAATTTGTTTAGAAAATAAACAAATCATATTGAATAACAGTTATTTGTCACTAAAAATTATCGCTGATGTAATTTGGAGACGACAAAAAAGAAAAACTATTAATTTCTGTATTTCAACGACCAAACTAGGCATTTCTTTATCAAATTTGTTTATTTAATAAGCATACAATATTGAATGACCAATCTTTATCCCTAAATATTTTTTAAATTATAATTTAAAGGTACTAATAAATGAAAATGATAACTTTCCGCCAATAAATGTCTAAGCTATGCATTTTTTTATATAATTTGTTCATAAAATACACAAATTAAACCAGACAACAATTTTTGATGATCGAATATGATCGCTTAGATAAAATTAAGTAATTTCAACTGACAAATATACTTTGCATGTAAAATTTCCATGATGTTGTCATTTTGTTAATATAATTTGTTTATAACAGATCAGTAATGAGGGCCAATTAATCTAGAACCTCCAATAAATCAAAAACGCGGAAGATGTGTAAAAATCACGTTCAAAACTAATTTTAATTTTGCCTGATAACAGCCCAGCGTACTTCGCTGTGCTTATAACGAGTATAAATTCGAAAATATTCAAAAATGAAATTTTTACAGTGACTTCGAAAAAAAAATTATAAAATTGCCAAAACCAAGAATGATTATTAGTGACCTTAAAAAATTACCATTTATAATTATTTAAATTCAGAGAAAGAATCAAAGTGTAACAATGTATCCACCTTCCTCCTTACGATTCTAAGCATTTATATTTGAAATAAAAAAAAATGAATTTAAATACGAACTTGTAATTTATTATTAAAGAAATTTCATTCATATATTACATTTTCGATATTATATTTATCTTGCCGCCTAATAAAATTGTTAATGATACCAAAAAAGGGTAATCTAAAAATTTGAACAGTGTCGGTTAACAAAAGTTGCCTAGCGGGCCCCGAAATTATTCATATGTTAATCTCTGACAAACACTGATCTAGGAGTTGAAAAAAGTCTTACATCGGCATGCGTGTTATGTGCTTGGAGTCGCATTGTTTGTCTTTAATTTATTTGTAACTAATTAAATGGTGTGGAGGGTTGTGGTCTAAAAGCTCTACTATAAATTTATGTCCTAATTTGTTGCAGCGCCCTACAAGAACTGCCTTAGTTTCAACTCTTGTCAATAGAGTAACCTTGCCGCTTTCCATGTTTATTTTTCCCCGTGATCAACCATTGTAACTAGTATTACGTGTATATATTCCAGCAAGAAGATCACTTTTCTCCAATATTGGAAAGACGTCACCATTAAATCATGCTAACACAATTTGTTCTTGTGTTGGCATGGGTCCATACTGATTCATTTTCTTGAGTATTCGAATTGACTTCTCCGCAGGAAAAGTGAATCTTCGAAGTACGAATATCTGACTGTGATTAATATAAGAAGTAAGCCGAATCAATTCAAGTTGGTCAAGTTCATATTCATGTCCACCAAAAACTTAAATCGTTGTAGGTGGGGCCACGAACTTATCCAAAGGTGATCTCGACCTGACACGAAGAGGACGACTGACAGGAGAATGGGACTTGGCAGGAGTAGCAGACCTGGCGGAAGAATAAGGTCTCACTGGAGAAAGAAACCTGTCAGCAGCAAAGTGTATGTCTGGTGGGGAAGAAGGATCGTAATGAGGATCACCAAAAATAGGCTCGTCATCAGTGTAAACACCTGAGTCGTGCACTCACATCTGCAAAAAAAGATAGAAAATTAATTTTTTTCATTATGTAGGGAAAATTGCGTGACAAGACTATTAATATGAAGGAAATACTGCACTCCTAAACTTATCGATGTTTTCTGCATCCGATATGTCACTCGATTCCGTAATGTAACTCAGTCCGAGAAAAAGGACCTAACTGGGCAAAGAATCGATTTTCGGATTATTATGGATTCTAAAAGTTATGGAATTGATCTTTTCATGGTGCAATCAAAAATTTCGTATATGCATTATTTCACTAGACATAAATGATTTTAAAAAAAATTTCTACTGATATAGAATCATTCTGGATTTTTTAAATGTCGTTTAATAATACCCCCAGATTTAAATCGTAGGACGCCATAACGTCCTAGCTCGCATTTTAATGATTTGGACAATGATTCAGCTATCTGTGTAATTGCTAAATTGATAAAACAAAAGTTCCTAAAAAGATGTGAGGTTTAAAAAAAATGTTAGGTAAGGCTTTTTTCTCGGGCGGAATCGTTTTTTAAACTTTGAACGGCGATTGAATATCAAATCTTCAATTGTGAATAAGTGAATAGCCATTTTCCGAAAGTTTGTGAGTTAGAATTCTATGGCATTCTTATACTCTTCATTTATGTATCTATAACGTATGCGCAAAACTTCTGGAAACACCTAAATAACTGGCCAGATGAAATATCATTTAAATTGGACCAAGGTAATTCTTGAAGTAACTTTTAACAGAAAATCTAATATTGACCTTCAATTTCACCTTGTACTCGACCTTCAAGCTCATTTTAAGTTCAAATTTGAGTTTTTAAATGGAAAACCTTATTTTTGACATGGGTAAACGAAAGAGTGGAAAATTTGTTCTTTAAATATGTACTCAGGTCATAGGTTAGATGTGACATTGCAGCTCTGCTGAATGTCATTCAGAAACCTATGCCCAGTGACCTGAGTCTCGAGTTCTGGGCTGCATACATGACGAAATGTCTGTGAAAAGACAAAAAAGGTTGGTAAATTTTGAATATGATATTATTAGCAAGAGGAATCTGCTTTTAAACAACAACAAAAAGTTTTTCTCAAAGAACTTACATTTTCTCAGTTATTATTATTCGAAAAAAAAATTATTCTTTAATAAGGTAGTTCTACTTAAAACGCAGCAGTTTCATTCTGAACCCGGGAATGTGAATTTTCAACATAAGGGATCAAATGCTTCAAAAATTGTTTTTAAATTTTAAGACGAAAAATTTAATTTTGTACTATTCTAACACTATTATTTGCACTATTTCTACAGTTGACTATCGACTAAGTCAAACAATGTTTTGTATAAAAAATTGGTCATCGTTTAAATCGCTGCAGTACGAAAATTTTCTGCAAAATGTATACTTTTCAATCTATAGATTGTTTCTTGGCAAATTTATGAAAAAACTGTGCGATTTTCTTCTTTAGTCAATTTTTTCAAAATAATGATTTCACCATTCAGTTTTGTAAACATTGCAGTTGTATTTTAATTTAGTAGATAATTTTTCTTCTAAATATTTTTACATTAGAGTAATAGATTTTAAAATAAATCGTGTAAACAATTCAAGGAATTTAATGAATCTATTCAATTTTAGAAAGTCATGGAATCCACCAGATTCATGAAATTCATGGTATCGAAAAAATGTATTGAATTCGCGGAATTTGTGAAATTCATGAAATTTAAGAAATTAAAAAAATTACGAAATTCTTGAAATTAACGAAATTTATTGAATGAATAAAACTCAAGGAATTTATTGAATGCAAGAAATTAATGAATTTCAACGAGTTAATTGAAATAGCGAGAAATACACGGAATTCGTGGAATTCGATAAAATTCACAAAATTGTAGGAATTCATAGAATTTACGGAATTTTTCGTATTTAAAGAATTCATGGAATTCAATAAATTCAAGGTATTTGAGGAATTTACGGAATTTACATTGGTTTACAATTTTTTTGTTTATAGGCGCCGAAATATCCAGCCGAAAAAATTATACAGAAGTTTTTATTGGCTACTAGACTTGTATTGTAAAATTCCAATATATGTGAAGTACCATATCAAACCAGCATTTGGAAAGTACAAAATTATGCATTGTATAGTTAACTTATGTTTCGGAAATAAACTTCCAGTGAATAATACAAATTTTTAGTGGAAGTTTCCAACAGAAATTTCCAACCGTGTAGTTTCGAACATTTATCATATCTTAGAAAAGAAAATACACCGACCTATTAGGAAAAAATTACCAGCTAAATCACTGATAAATGCCTGAAATTAAAAAAAAAACGTCGGGAACGACCTATATAGAACATTTTGAAGTATTATACATTTACCAACACAATTAAGGCAGAGCAACTTTATTAAAACCAGATTATAGACGATCCTCATTATTTCCAATTAGGGGAAAAATTGATTATTGCTTTAATAAAGAATTTAGTTAAAACAGCATTCAATTGATATTTTGGTGTTTCATTAGGTTATTTGTGCAAAATCTGAGTTTTTATTTCATAAATTATAGGCTGCAACATCGTCCTTCTGAGATAGTGATGTTTATGTTTCATCATTTATTCCAATGACAAATATTCTAGTACCTCAATTACGACAATTTTTTTAAATGAGGTTTCTCAAGAAATATTGAGAAATAAGATAATGGCACACAGATAATCACTTTCTAACATCATTTTTGGAGAGAAATATTTATTTAAAAATTGTACCGGCACACGAAAAAAATCGCTTTGTCCATCAAACGAGATAAACGTTTCTATAAGTTTTTGGAGTCGCTGAATCCGAATCCGGGTTTTTTTTTGCACGGTCGGGTTGCATTTTGTTACTTACCTCAAAAAATGATAAAAGTTGAAACATTCATGTAAACACCCAAAAAGCAAAATGGTTATATGTTTTCAGGGTCGCTGAGACCAAATCTAAAGGTCATTTCAATCAGCGAGGTTGCATTCCATTCATACCCTTAAAAAAATTAATTTAAACGCCGAAAACTGTACCCGACACGAAAGGGAAAATTTGAATATATATTTTCCTATGGTATCTTGTTCTTTTATTCACGAGGGACCTATGCAGCGACCCAGAAGTTAGCTATGCATATGGATTTGAAATTTCGACCTTGAATAAAGAATTAAATAATGGACCTAGCCAAAAAGTGAAAACAGCACCGGAATCGTCTGAGACATATCTCTAGGTATTTTTTTCATTTTTTCAAAGTTATTTTTTAAACAATTGCATTGTTAATTAACATTTAACCTTGAATATAAAAAAATCTGAAGTCCTAAAGAAACAGTGAAGACAGTTTTGGATTCTTCTCAGTGATATCTCCAGGTACTTTTTTCGTTTTTGAAAAAAATTAATGATTTAAACAATTTATTGTTTATCATTTTTAGGAATTTATTTAACAATTCTGGTAAGAAATTCTGAGGTAATAAGTGAAACATAACATACCTTAAAGTGTCGTATTAAGAAAAAAATTTTAAACAATGGAAAAAAGTTAGTTTAAAAATTGTTTTTGCTCTCTTTACGCACACACCTTTACGATATCTCATGGCACATCACCCATCACGCCATGGTTGAGCCATAACCTCAAAAAATGACGAAAAATCATGCACTGAGGCAAATAAATTTCAAAATAATGCCAGTGATGCAAATTTTCACTTCAAAAACATGTCGACAACTTTGAAGGATCAACCCTTGCCTGATAGCAACTTATTTAACATGACTTTACCCAACAGAACCTGACCTGACCTAACCTGAATTAACAGAAATTTATTCAAATACACGTAAAGCTCTGGAAGCATATTTTCCCAGTAGCAAATGTGTGCTACATCGAATGGGTTAACTCGAGCCTAACCTAGAAATAAATCTAACCTAGTGTAACCTAACGTAACCTCACGAAACAGAATTAAACTGATTTTGTTGTCCCCTTGTGTTTTCGGTACCGTTTGAATCAGCTTGGGCTTAACCTGCAAAGAGGTCAAACCTATCCTAACCTAAAAAAAGCTGACCTAACCTAACCTAACTTAACTTCACGTAACACAATTAAACTCATTGTGTTGTACCGTTGTGTTTGCGGTACCGTTTCATTCAGCTTCGGCTTAACCTACATAGAGGTTTAACCTATCCTAACCTAACCCAACCTAGCCGAATGAAATACAACCACACGTGTAGTTGTAAGCGTACGGTTCTCAGTCTTAAATGTGTGCTATATTTAATAGGTTAACTCGATCTTGACCTGCAAATGAATCTAACTTAACAGAACCTAACGAAATTTTGCTTAACGCAACACAACTTAACTTAAGTTTTCCCGTTGTAACACAATAAAATTCATTTAATTATACTACAGGTGGTTAAAAATTTAGACGCACATTACTCATTTGAAGAAACTTAGAACTACAAGTAGAATTGACCACATTTCAATTAACCTGGCAATGTTTGTATCAATTAAAATGTAGAACTGAAACTTAAACATGCAAACACAATGGGACAACACAATGAGTTTAATTGTGTTACGTGAAGTTAAGTTAGGTTAGGTTAGGTCAGGTTTTTTTAAGTTAGGAAAGGTTTGACCTCTTTGCAGGTTAAGCCCAAGCTGATTCAAACGGTACCGCAAACACAACTGGACAACACAAAGAGTTTAATTGTGTTTCGTGAGGTTAGGTTAGGTTAGGCTAGGTTAGATTTATTGCTAGGTTAGGCTCGAGTTGAACCATTCGATGTAGCACACATTTGCTACTGGAAAAATATGCTTCCAGAGCTTTACGTGTAGTTCAATAAATTTCTGTTAATTCAGGTTAGGTGAGGTCAGGTTCTGTTGGGTAAAGTTATGTTAAATAAGTTGATATCAGGCAAGGGTTGATCCTTCACAGTTGTCGTCATGTTTTTGAAGTGAAAATTTGCATCACTGCCATTATTTTGAAATTTATTTGCCTCAGTGCATGATTTTTCGTCATTTTTTGAGGTTATGGCTCAAACATGACGTGATGGGTGATTTTTGATATCGAATTTGAATTTAGCGCCCCAAAATCCATTGAATACGTGTGTCTTGTTACCAGATCTACACACTTATTTTTTTTGTGTGGCTGTGTTAGTTATGAACATCATGCTGATATCTTATCGGTGAAAACATTTATTAATGGATTACCGGTGTTTGAAGATTATTTTACAAATCAACACCTAATTTTGTTTTCTCCATAAATATATATTGTACGTAGGCTCCGCAAACGGGCTCTTAAAATGGAAAAATTACAATAATTTTTCCATTTTAAGGCAAAATTTAGGTTTCAGAGGGTTAAGATGAAGGGGCTTTGTGGTTACCTGTAACTAGGATAGTTATAGTTTTCGACTGGTAGCATAGAGATCTTAATTTGCTAAGTTTGTGTTAAGCTGTGTTAAAGTTTATTTGTAATACAGTGACAGCAGGAGAAGTGAAAAAAAGGAGAAACTTTTAATGTGAATTGTGCCCACTTAATAGAATCACCCACTTTCCAGCCATTCTTAAATAGGAGCTTTTTATGTGGATTATCATTTTTTTCATCAAACGGTGAGTACTCTTAAATCATTATACATGTTTTGTCGCATACTATATGCAATTTTACTCAAAAATATAATCAACAACTATGTGATTCTCAAGTAGTTTGGAAATGTTCTATTCTAAAATTGAGGGGTAATTACTTCATACTGCACAAGTTAGGGTTAGCTGAAAATGAGATATTGTTAAGAGATGAAACGTTTTGCACTTTCTCTCAATAAAGAATAAAGCTCGGGTACCTGTTTTTTCGCTGAAAAAATAGTTTTCTTGGCAACAAACTATTAGAGTTTTTAGTTAAACGATAAATAAAGGAATTTTAAAAGGCAGAAGTTTAAAATTATTGTTATTTTGTTACTACGATGTCTTCAATATGGGTATGTTACGATATCGAAATTATCATATTTAACTCACGGTTTAGGTGCTTTTAAACAATTGAACGGCCAAAAACACCCTTTTAAAAGGTCAAAAAAATAAATTGGTCAAATACTTACCCATTTGCAACGTTTCGTGGGGTCGGGAAAACACCCCTATGATCATTAAAAAAAATAATGTTGGTCAAATCCCTACCCATTTACAACTTTTCGTTAAATATGCTCATTCCGATATGTCGCAACAGATCCTTAAATGAGACATCATAGTAGTAAAAGTAACAATAATGTTAATCTTTGGCCTCATGAAATTGCTTCATTAATCGTTCAATTTAAGATTCTAATAGTTTATTGCCAAGCAACTTTTTTCAGCCAAAACGCAGATGACAGGTAAAGCCCCTATTTTGCAATCTAACCAAAGTACAAATAAAAAAGTTTTTTAATTTCGTAATTAGCAATATAAAAATATTATATTTCCAATGTTCGTTTTTCGGCGATTCAAAGTATATGTTACTTGTAATGAAGAGATTAAAATTATATTGATTATCGCAAATTTTACGTTATGTTTTGACACTGACTAGCTAGCCTTATGGTATTTTTCGTAGCATACTTCAAAATGCAACAGTTGATTTTTAAGAATATATTGAAGCTTTTTTTGAAGCTGTCGAAAACTTTTTTTATAATTATACAATTTTAAGTTTTTCTTAAAAATTGTTCAATTTAACATTATATTTAAAAACTAGTTATTCAACTAATCATTGGTTTTAATGATTTTCTCATCTATAAAACGGTATTATAATAAGTGAAAACAAATTTATTTTTTATCTTCATGTTTAGGATAACATCAATATATGATATTATTATCATCATATATGAGCAGCTATACATGAAATACCTCCAACTATTGCCTATGCAAGTAAAATAATATTTATTATTTTAAGAAATTTGTTATTTAAAGAAAGATTCAATTCAATAAATGTAATTACCAATCGTTCCAGAATTCAATTGTCTTTGTCGTCATTCCGTGAAGGAGAATTTAAATTATTATTTTTACGTAGGTAACTTTTCATACAGATTTGTATTTCTTATTAAAATTTTAATAATTATTGGTATCATTTTCTGCGTGGAATTTTTCTGGATATCTGTAAGATTATTTAATAATATTACTTTGAAAAAATGTATGCCTTCAATTTTCAATTTGATATGTATATTCAATAAAATGGTTCACAATTATTAATATTGAATCCCCTCATGCTTACAGTTAAAACATTCTAATAGATTTGAATGTGTAAATTATTTAAAATCTATCCCAATTTTCATATACATTATTATTTCATGCTTTTAATTTATCTTTAAGAGGAACGTAATTTTGGAATAGTTTTAAAAAATAATTATAATACACATATGTCTATAATGTTTTAATGAAAATTAAAAGCAAATTGTCTACACAGAAAATTTAAGTGAAAAATGCACTTTATTATTTTTACTAATACGAAGTTTCAATTTCAGCATGAGCGAAGTCTTTAATTAATTAGTTCATTGTATAATTTAATATTATTAATCATTATTCCATTTGATATAATTTATTAATAACAGTATAATAGAATATAAACATTATATCAAATTTAATATCGTAGGTAAAAAACTTTTTTAACTGAATGTTATTAATTTATCGCATCAATATCAATAATGCGATTGTTTTGGCATATTGATAATTAAATATGTTTCATAGAAACTTTTAATGAATAAAAGATTTGTTCAAAATGATAAAAATTAATATAATTCCGTATGGAACACTTTAAGAAATTGAACGAATATCTACTAACGTAGAATATATGGAATTTGATGATCATGGTCTAATTAAAAGTATATAAACTCCTAATGTTTAAATACATAATAAATTTATTATAAATATGTATTTTTAATAATAATAATATTATTTTCAAAACTGGAGATAACAAATTAAATTTTTTCACTAATTACAATAACATTTTATAGTTGAGGAAATCAGAAAAACCAATGCTAAATTAAATAATTAAATTAAAAATTTAATGCGCAATTAAAAATTTGTTAACTGATGCGTAAATTTGTATTCTTTTAAAGAATTGGCAGCTGAAATTAATCAATTTAACAACCTTATAGTGAAAATACTGAATAAAAATGCATCTTTTTCGTTAAAGATGTATTATATAATTTAGAAGTTCATCTCTTTAGTTGAATAATCTTTTCTTATTTAGAATGAATTTCTTAACTAAAAAATTCATTTTTTGTTAAAAAATTAACTTTGTAAATGTAACATTCTATTATTTATTTGGATGTATTGATTTGCATGTATTAATGTATTCTGCTAAAAATTCGTTAACATTTTGTTGATAAAAATAAATCTTTTTAAATTTGAAAATCTACTATTCCATCTTTGATTAGAAAATGTAGTCTTCTTAGTTGCCAATTAAACTATTTTGTGGAAAATTAAACTATTTTGTGGAAAAGGTTATGTGGAGATATCACCTGGTAGTTTATCAGTAGCAAGTGTTAATTAGGGTTTGATTATTGGTTTTGTTAATTTTGAAAGTGGCACATCTGTGCGCATTCGAAAACACATAGGAAAGTCACTTTATTAATGCGGATTGAAAACTTTTTATTTTGTTGGTCATCATTCGTAAAATTTTGTTACCTCCATACAGCGAAGGATTTTTAAAAAAAAATTTAAATTATGGCGCATATGAGCGCATTTAAAGATGAAAGAATCTGTGTCCTTCACTTTATATTGTACATCACTGTTAAGGATTTAATACCTGCGTTACACTGCCCCGCCCCCCAAATATGATATTTTTGTTAATTAGCTAGCGCGAAATTTTTTAGTGGTGGCGCATTTGAGCGCATTTGAAGTTATGAAAGATAGACATGCTAAAT
>NC_046660.1:56794782-56798181 GCF_010883055.1 Belonocnema kinseyi
CCCCCCCCCCTCCTCATTTTAACGTTGATAACCTGGTTATCAATTTGGCGCAACATTTTTCCTTTTTGGCGCACATGAGCACATTTGAATCCCCATAGAAAACTTCCTTCATCAATGCGGATAGCAAACTTATAATTTGGTTGGTCATCACTTCATAAGATTTTGTTACCTCTTTATCTTAGGCAATTTTAAAGCTTTTCAAAAGAATTTGATAGCGCACTTGAGCGCATTTGAAACTCCATAGGAACCCTGAACCCTGAAGAATCTTATCATTCCGCTATTTCGGATTTTTCTCGTGATTACGGAAAAGAATTATGTTTAGAAGTTTCACTTCTTTTGTGATTATTGAGGTTTTTCTACGAAAAAAGAGTGACATTTTTGACTTTTTGAAATTGGAAAAACTCAGATTTAGTACATTCAACGATTTCCAAAAGAAGTGTGCATTAAACTGAATCCAAGGGAGCATATTTTTTGAATATTTTCGAACAGTTTTAAGTTGGGCTAAACATTTTTCTTTCAATTTCTTACTGCTTATTATTTTTTAATAGCTAGAAACTTACATATACAAACAAATCTTTTTCTAAATCATAGAAAAATATTAAGTAATTAAATTTGAGGTAAGGTTTACCCACAAATTTTTGACCGTGAGCTGAAACAATTAAAGTAATGTTAGTATTTTGACTACACCCTATTAGCCGGCCCTCTTCATATAACTTATATGGTAAGTGTACGTTGAATTTTCAAATTCTATTTCGACTTTTATCCTATATACAATGTAAATTTTTATTTTTGACAGATGGCGTCTTGGTACCTATTGAAAATAGCAGAAGCGATATCGCTATTAACAATGGCATAAGGTGTAGATGTCGATGACCCAAAATTTTCTCCCGCAAGGCCAATATTCTTTAATGCCTTATGTTGCAAGCTTAAGATTAAGCAAAGCAAAGAAATAAGGGAAAAATTCCGTTTATTTCTCTTCTCATCTTGAAAGAATAATAAGGAAGGAATAAAGGACATGGTGGCACAGTTCGATTTTGTTTAAGGTCCGCCTCACAGTGAAAAAATTTCGCTCGGAAAATATGATTCAATTGTTGTTAATAAATTGGGTAAAGCCTCTAGTGAGCATAAAATTATACATCGTCCAAAATTGGAAACGCATTTTCATCATAATGTAGGGTTGATATGTTTGGATGTGCAAGATGTCTGTGAGACGGAAAATGTATCGGCTGAATTGTTACATGCACATTTGCGAAATGTTCTGCCGAAGAGTGATTCGAAAATAAATTGTGTTCTGAAATTTATAAGTCACCAAAAAAGAAAGAAATCTAGGCTTCTGCAATCATGTGTTGATTATGCCGAATGCAAACATAAAATTTTCAAGGAAAAGTTTAGGTTCACAGGTTCCGTTTTGGATAAAATTGTACGTATCCGTGTGAGCACAAATTCCAATAAAAAAGATTTTGAGTCACATAAATTTCCCTATGCATTAACTTACAAGCTGCGTGGGGTGGAAAGATCTGAATGCTAAACAGAAACTGCTACATGTGACGCCCAAAACGTTGAATGTCCAGCAGATTAGAGAATAAGATAGTAAAATAACATAAGAAGGAAACTTCCAGTCAATGAAGTCTCTAGAAGTACTTCAGAAGGCTAGATCGGAAGAACTTGGGAAAAACGTTTTGCATTCAGACGACAGGGTTGACATTTTAAAACAATTCACTAGTCTGAAAACCAAAAATCATTCTTCAATTAGACAGTACGTCGTCAATCCCTTTGTTCTATTATTACGTCTATTGCAGCAAATTAGCTTTTTAAAAATGCTTTCTACGGAGATTATTTTAGAATTCGATGCTACAGGACCAATTATTCGAAAACCGTTTCCGGGATCAAAGTTTACTTATTTACTGACGTCATTATGCTGTTTGGCGAACTAGTACTGATATTTCAAATGATCACAAACAGTCATAAGGGTAAAAATATTCGAGATTGTTTAATTGTCTTCAAAGAGCTTTGGATCAAAAACAAAATCAAGTGGCCTCGATTCAAAGCAGTGATTACAGATTGGTCATAGACCAATATTAACGCTCTAATGGAGGCTTGGAACGATACCGACATCATTTCGAATGCAACAGCTGCCTACGTACACGTGGACGGCAAAAAATATGAATTCATTTTCATGTTGCTTATTACATATTATCCACATTTTATGAAAATGATTTCATATTTTTTGTACAGAAAGAAAATTAAAGGCAAAAGGAAGAAAATCATTCTCGACTGTATAGCAATACTCGCTTACTATTCTGAATGGAAGGATCTGAAACGGAAGATAGAATGTTTTTACGTGATACTGCCATCACAGAAAAAAGCAAAACGAGCCATGGACGCAATTGCTGAAATCCAAGAAAATGAAACAGTTCCTTTTGAAGAAATCGAATACGAAATCGATGATGATGGTGATTTAAATGAAAATGATGATGAAACTTTTGCATCCAGTACAAACACTCACCACATGAAAAGTCCGTTTTACACCAAATTTGAAAACATACACCAGAAAGTTCTTCATTTATTAGAAAACGATGGTCAATCAGAAGGTGAAGACAGTGACTATTACTCAAAATTTTTCTTCGAATATTTGCTAAAAAGTCTACTAACGTATTGCTTTTTCTAGACTACGATCCTCAAAGAAGATTCTAAGCACTACTATAATTCAGACGTTGAGAATTATTATATAATCGTAAGAGAGTCTACTTTCGAAGGATCTTCCAACATTAAAGCTGGGCACATAATAGCGAAACTTAAAGGAAGAATTCAGGCTACATTGAAAAAGGTCAAGGTAATGCATTTCTTCCATGCAAAGGGGGTGCAGACAATTCCAAAACAGCAAACCAATGAACGTAAACGAAAACTCGGAAATGCGCCTGATGACCTTAACTCACAGGAGTGTTGTTTAAAGCGTAAGAAGATCAAAAACGTTTATCACGATGGTCGTGCCGAAGGACGGAAGAAAAAGATCGGCACGTTGCGTAAAATGCCTCTCGCAATTATGTTGTTGCCTGCACGAAGTGTGACAAAAAAAGGGATTTACTTGTACGGCGAAGATTACAGATCCTTTTGCGGCAAGCTAGGCTTTCCGATGGAGCCATAGATTATTGCGCGAATATTGCTTTAAATGATTCACCTCGGAACGTGGGATTTGCTTATCTAAGTTGTGAAAGGGCAACAAACATTTTGGTAAAGAGGCAGTACACGAACACGACTTTCGAAGAAGTTAGAAGATTGTGTAATGGAAAGCGCTACCTTGTAGCTATAGTTTCAGCCCGATCGCCATGTTAGTTTAGGTTTCAGAGCACACTAAACAAGACGCCTCTGTGTTTTTCTTAAAAATGGAAAAGCTGGAAA
>NC_046660.1:56798281-56807149 GCF_010883055.1 Belonocnema kinseyi
AAATGTATCAGCCTTGGAGGAGATTATGTTGAGAAATAAAAAAAATTCTTAAAAACGTTGTTTTTCTTGGTCAGGCCGGAAACTTATCAATCCACCCTCGTAAGCGTGACTATTTTGGAAGAAATAAAAAGCTCACCCTGATACGTTTCTACTTCTTGATTATTTGTTTTTATGCACTTCTTGTGGACTTTTCTTTTTACAAGAAATAATATAAGTCTAAACATTTTGCATCGTATCGTTTTCGGAATAGCAAACAACACAGCCATCTTGATCGCTGACTGATCTCCTGAAACATTCTGGACGAAGAGATTCAGGCAAACTTCTTTCATGCATGGAAGCAATGACACCGCAATTGTATAAATCCCCTGCTTTGGATATTTTCTCTTGCCTAATACACAAGTACTTTTGGTTTCGTACAAGAAATTCCAAAATGCTTGAAAATTCTCTTTGTGATGAAATTTGGGTTGAGTCGGATTTTTAGTTGGATTCAATACGTACAAGCTATTTGCTTGACATCGGCATATTGAAGAACGGTGCAATGAGGGATTTTCTATTCCACATATCTGCAATAAACTTCAGAGCCGTAGGTGTGCATATCTTGCCAGCATTTACTGGCAAGTTACGCCCTAATTCTACATTTCACGTAAGCAAGATTCCTTTGGGAGCATGTGATTTAATTACGGCAATTTAATCACGGTAATCTATATAATCATTACTTTTCAAGCGTTGTAGTTTAAATTTAGATAATCTTGTACATAGCGATAGAAAATTTTCTGCTTTTTATGGCTGAACATACGGGTAGCACCATATTAATGAGAAGCATACGAGAATTTTAAACAAACTTCTTCTTCTTCTACTGCAATGCCATTCTAATTTTAATTAAAGCTTTCGTCTTTTACATACTTTAAGGTTTAAGTTTATGCAGATTTAAGATTCTGAGATTTGACTAAGATTCTGTTGCATTTATGTCACCGAGATCATTTTTGTGTTAACGTTTGCGCCAGTAATTTGTATGTTGCTTCAAAAGATATTACTGCTGTGTCAATGGAATGTACTACTACAATAAAAACATCTCTGTACCTTTTGCTTTAATTTGTAGTTTCGCTATGAAGCGCCTAACTTTTATGTTACTTGACATTTTCTTTCCATATCACAAAGTATAAAACGATAGAAGCTTTGCGATCACGTGCTTGGAAAAAACCAGCATTGAAATGTTATTTTTCATATCTTCTGTCTGAAAATCATATTCCACGAAGCGTAGAACTTTCTTCTAAACATTTTTAAAATCGTTGTTAAGAAAGAACTAATCAGATATATTAATTTTTGTCTGGAAATGATCGGGCGCACTTTCTTTTTGCCGCACGCGTCATTTCTTGATGTTGATCTTTCTCTTGTTTTCATCATTCTTATGAGATTCAAATTCTACCGTTTTATTACTAATTTCTTCAAAAATAATGTATTGTACTTTTGTACTTCACATTCTCGGATTTGGCGTATACTGTTCGCTTTGGGCATTTCTGTGATAAAAGTATGACACTAATGCATTCAGCAGTTTCAAGAAGATATTATTTTTCAGATTAATGTGTGAGCACCAGCATGATTTTTTACCTTCTTGCCGCTCTAATGCCATTACGGCATATATTATTTGCTCTTTGACAATCTGTAAACACCACTGACAGAAAATAAAACAATTTTTAATGTATATTTCAGTTTAACTAAGTGATTTCACTTGAAATGATGTTTTATAAGTATACCTTGTTGAAAGATGGAAATATTTTCCGAATCACCTTATCCGTTTAATTAAATTCTGAAATCATCTCACAGCATCTTTTAAAAAAATCGATTGTTATAGCCTGATTATATAAAATGCGAAAGCGGAAACGACATATCGTCTCATAAAATTAATGATGATATCGTCTGCATCGAAAACGTTTATTGTAACTTCTGATAGGGTACTTCAAGAGAAATATAAGTGCCTGACAATTTCCCGGCTATTGTGCTTAATTTTCCTCTACTTTTCTACACTAGTTCAAAAATGTATTATCAAGTTTTAGATGTAATAATTTCTGTTTCGCCTAATAACTCTTCGCAACAAGCAGTTGGAAAGTTAATGGCGATGTATGGTATTGCGTATCGTCCTTCAAGTACATTTCTACCAATACAAAATAATTTAAAACAAAACCTGTAACCATGTACTTAAATTCGAAACAAAAAACGAATGTAGACATGAGGTACAGTCAAAGAATGATTTGCAGATGAAGATTCTTATCTAACTCGTAAACATTTAAACAGAAGAATGGAAATTATTTTAAAATTGTAGGAACCTTCGGACGATAGATTTTCTTACCAAAAGACATATTCCAGGTTCAACATGACAACCAGGAAGGCACAAAAGTTTCCCTAAACATTCCTGCAATATTCGAATGGAAGGATCCAAAAAGTCCAACATATGTTTCAGGCAGGTTTCCGGAAGTAGACAAATGTCCCATTCTTGGCAACGTGATCCAATAAATGAATGTTTAAAAATTGCCGGAAATCCTTCTTAAACTTTTCATGGAATTCTTCACCCCTTCCATTTGAACGATCCAATAGAGTTTAGGGAAACTTCTGTACAATCCGCAAACACGTGAAACGGTATTATATTATTTATTCTATTTTTTATTTCATTGTAGAGTATTATTGTATATTACTGCGTTATATATAATTGTATATATGTATATGTATATATATACTAAACGAATATATTTATTTAACTTTTTGATATTTATAGCTTTATTTGTAAAAATAATTTTTAATTCAGTATGCGCCATTTTTACGTAGCAAATAGAAAACGTTGACGGCATAGAAATATATTTATACAAATTGTTCTGAAATATTCAAACTATTTTCAGTATGTGACATGGGATATCGTAAAGGTGTGTGCGTAAAAGGGGCAAAAAATGTTTAAACTAACTTTTTTGGATTGTTTAAAAATTTTTTTTAATATGACACTTCAAGATATATTATGTTTTACTTATTAAATCTGAATTGTTCACCAGAATTGCTGAATAAATTCTTGAAAATTATGAACAATAAAATTTTTCAAATAATTAATTTTTTTTCAAAAATGAAAAAAATACTTGGTGATATCATCGAGAAGAATCCAGAACTGTCTTCACTTTTTCTTTAGGACTTTCGATTTTTTTAACATTCAAGGTTGCGAAGGTGACTTATTTAGCACCTTTCAAAATGGAAGGTCGGTATTGGTAGTATACACGTATATGTATACGCCTACACGTGTACATAAATGTATATGATTCGATGATTTTTAGGCGCCAGCTAGGCTTTTTAAATCGCATAATATATCAAAAGTATATACTTAAACATTCAGCCCGGCAAAATAAGGTGAATCTCGAATTTACTAGAACCTGAAAATAAGGACTCGCCCTTGCCTCACTTGCCGAAAATATAAAAAAGTTTACCTTGTACATTCCAGTGGCTTATCTTCGCAACAATACAAACAATCCCAAAATCAGTTCTAATAGTGTATTCAAATCAGCGTATTCCAGAAATGAACGGTCTATTCTAGTCAATTTTCATGGCACGTTCGCGCTAGCCAAGACCAAGAACCAAAGTGAGAAAGTGACATGTCCTGTGCAACGAGCCTAGACCGTCAACTCAACGAGTTTCTCGCGTCAGGGCGCGTTCACAGAACCTCAAGCCGCGACGCACTACCGGAGAAACTCGGAACTACTGATCCTTACCATCTAAGAGTCAATCCTACAATTATTTTCAAAATAAATTGTTAAATAACAGTACAATCCACAACACCTATTAGTAGTAAGTGAGTTTCTCCGCTTTCCAAAATAAAACGGCCTGGAAGTAAAGTGATCCTTGAAATATGTCAAAGTTCCTGAGTTTCAGCAATAGGCGGGAAAATTTTAAATTATAAAAGAACTAATATGAATTTTACATAAATACCGCTAAAAAAAGGTTATCAAAAGTTATTAATAATTGAACAAGGACTAAATTAGGTACTTTAACGCTTACTGAGGAATTTTTCACTTATTTCAAGAATTTATTTTTCGCTTTGCACAGAAATCGACCAAACATGAATCACAGCGCCACTATCATGATAATTCTAGAACAAAAATTAATAATTAAATAAAGTACGTTTGATCATGGGTTTATAAGCTAAATACTAAACTGACATCGAAATTAAAGTTTTAACGTTCTGGAGTACAGCGCGCTTAGTGGATAAACTGTAAACTGATTTCCTATAACTAAAATATAAACTATTTTCAGATACGGAATAGCAGTTACCTGAATGAATCGAAGCAATGTCCCCACTAAACCCAGATCCCAATCTTCATGG
Source organism: Belonocnema kinseyi (assembly GCF_010883055.1). Lineage (NCBI taxonomy): Eukaryota > Metazoa > Arthropoda > Insecta > Hymenoptera > Cynipidae > Belonocnema > Belonocnema kinseyi. Next base: position 56,802,636 of record NC_046660.1, read on the forward strand.
ATCTTTGCAGAAGAAAATTTCATGAATCTTGAAAGTTTGCCAGCCTCGATTTTGCAAAGGAAAGTTCAAATCAAGTGTGAGCAACATATCGCGTTAAAATCAATTAACTATATTCACAAGTCCAAACCCAAAAATCTATGAACTAAGTGAATAAATGGCAAGCTATATACACGTTAATTACCACTAGCATACCGATAATCTAAACCTGACTTGAACTTCCCAAAGCCTCACTCAGCAGCGTGCCACATAGGGAGACTGAAATAAAAATAAACTATATCTAGTTCCGATAATCTACTATTAACTTAACAACGTAAATGCTAAGTACAATCCTGGCCTGAACGTGGATTATGAATTTTCATGAAACTACAATGAAAAATATCCGAAACTCCGGTAATTCACCGTAATTCTAATTTTCGAGCGGGGAAATACAAAAAATCTATAACTGAAACAGAAAACTGAGTTCAAAATGTAATTGCCAGGTTCCATTATCATTTATCCATAATCTACGTGGATCCGTCGCTCTAATATACAAATATAAACAGCCTATCAACTAATTTCGATCACAGAGGGCGCGCATGCGCATATTTACAAGTTCCGTAAACTTACGGCATAAACAGGGTTACCGATTTTACATTTTGTATCTTTCCGGTGGTCGCTCATGTCATGTCCAAATGACTTTCCATTCGAAGGCCAATGAGACCACACTTGCCAAGTTTCCGATCGTCGGTTGTAAATCTTCCCCAGTGTCCGTGCATTTTGAACCAATGTGACGTAGTCGGATCAGGGTAGCGTTAGGTGGTGCGATAACTCCCTGGTGTGGTATTTGCAGTGTTACCAAGATGACGACCTACTGCTAGAGTTTTGATTGGCCCAACTTGGGCTCTGACCATACCCGGTAACTGTAGTGATATAATTACTGGGCTGGTTCTAGTTGGCCATACCATGGAGTGGCAGTTGTAGTCGTAACGTAAAACCTCGGCGACAAGATGGAGGGAGAAAACTCTGAATTCTCCACCGAGTGAAAACGCTCCCTTGATGAGAAGTTGAGGCCCACATTCTCGTGCTGAGATCGGAAACTGGAGGCACAAGATAGCGGAAATGTGGTTGGTGATAAGTAATTCACCCTGGTCGTTAGTAAATTCAGCAAACCCTTGGAAGTGACAGCTCATCCCTTAAATCTGTGGTCGTGTCATCGTTCTCGGAAATTTTAAGGTGGTGGATAAGCCATGCAACAAGCGTTCGGAAGGTATAAATAAACAGTTAACAATTTTTGATGAGGGCCCTGTGGTCGATACTTCCGTTCTTGGCCGTAGTCATGTCGTTCGCGAATCATTAAATGAACCCCCTTTTAAAAGCGACAGGTAAATAAAATTTACCCTATCACAAGGTTAAATCTTAATTAATAACGCAATTGTTTAAAACACCACTTTAGAAAGAAAAAAAAACACCTAGAGATATGTCTCAGACGATTCCAGTGGTGTTTTCACTTTTTGGCTAGGTCCATTATTTAATTTTTTATTCAAGGTCGAAATTTCAAGTCCATATGCATAGCTAACTTCTGGGTTGTCATATGCAGGGGGTTTCTGTGACGTTTCATCCCTTTTTGAACAATCTCTCTTTGCAATTTTAAACAGTAATCTGCTATTATATTTACATTCCACCTTCCCTGATACCTACGTTTCATCTCCTTGATGTCTTGGTTGAATCCTTCACCCTGCTCCTCACTGTAATCTTTCAAATTCATTGGAAAGGAATCTATGTAAGAATCCAAAAAGTGCAATTTTAGGTTTATCAAAAAACCAAGCTTTCCAAAGTTTTTCACCAGATCAGCTACTATTTTCTAGAGGTTTTCACTTTCATGAGTGCTCAGAAAGTTTTCCACGACATTTATGAAACACGTCCACGCAGCTTTTTCTTTTTTGTACATGACTTTGATGAAATTCTAATCTTTCACCATTTTTCGTCATTCTTTGTTAGTAGAGTGATTCTTTCTATCACTACTACCCCACAAACACAAAACAATTGAATTTTTGTAAAACCTGAATGTTGCTCTGATACCAAACCTGAAATTTTCAAGTCATCGTCACAGTACCTGTCAAGGCAGCAGAATTTTGTCCTACAGACTGACAGCCATGCTCAAAGAATAACTAACAAGTTCTATTTATAAAGACAGAGTATTATACAAAATAAAATCAATTTTTGATTGCCATTATTTACTTACTTTCCTCATGAAAACTTCATGATTTTATTTTTGAAGGTTTATTCTTGTGTAATTCATATTTTCAGTTGAAAGATACACGTACGATTTTGTATGGTATCATTTTATATGTTTATTTTTATTACAGAAATTTTATAAATTCAGCCAAAAATACTTCAAAAGCATGACTTATGTCAGCTATTTTGGATAGAAATTTCCAAATTTAGAGCATTTAAAAACTATCGTTTACAAATTTCCTCGAAATTAAACAAATTTAATGTGCGGCTATTTTTATTACTCAGAAAACTGAAAAATTCATTATTATGGCTTTTTTCGTTTGAAAAAAGTTTTAGAGTTATAGCATTTACAATATTTAAAAAATCAATCGAAAATAAAAATATTAAGCCAAAGAACGTCCGATATAAAAAAAATAAAGGAAAGAAAAACGTTGCTTTTTGAAAGACCTACAAAATTATATGTACAAGTTTTTGAATTTTCTTAAAGGATCGAATTTCAAATTTTGATCGCACCAAAAATAATGTGCACAACTGTACAAGATCCGAATATAAATAAATGCTAAAAAATTGTGCTACTAAATAATAAAGAGATGATAACACAGCCAGACAAAAAAAAGTGTGCGGATCTGGTAACAAGACACGTATTCCTATGGATTCTGGGGTGCTGAATTCAAATTCGGTATCGAAAATCACCCATCACGTCATGGTTGAGCCATAATCTCAAAAAATGACGAAAAATCATGCACTGAGGCAAATAAATTTCAAAATTATGCCAGTCACGAAATACAATTAAACTGATTGTGTTGTCCCATTGTGTTTGTGGTACCATTTCATTCAGCTTCGGCTTAACCTACATAGAGGTTTAACCTATCCTAACCTAACAAAACCTTAGCTAACCTAACCGATTACGCTAGGAACCCTGTTCTTGCGTACTTTCATATTTTGACATTAATAGCAGTAAATTTCTGGAGTTTCGTAACCACTTGTTGCTAGCATTATTCGCCTATGCCTGTAACCAGGGCACCACCACGTGGTGACGGTGGGCAACGGATTCACATTAGCTGAGTCCCTGAGTAAACGGCGTTCATGCCGTCATGGCAGACACAGGTAAAAAGTGTATTACGATGCAGGGAAAACCCCCAGTATCGGCGTCTGGTCAGTGTGGGAAAGCGGGCTCTCCGACGTCGTAATCATGCAACCGTAGCTCTTCATCAATGGATCACTTGGTTGGTGTAGAGTCTCATGCTACAAGGAAAAAAACCGCGAGCATTTCTCAATCGCATGCCTGCAAGAATAGCTCAGATTCATTCTGTTACATTTGCAGTAAATATGAAGTGAGAAGTTTGCGAAAATCAATCAACGAGGAAGTGAAAAGTCTTCACGAAAAGTGTTTTGACCGTAAATTGCTGCACAAAGAAACAAAATGGGTTCCTCATGTCATTTGCAATTCCTGCAGACTTATGTTGTATCGTCTAAAAAATTCAAACAACGAAAAGTACCGCAAGTACTCTACACCAACCACATGGAAAAACTAGTTATTGCGAAGGACTGCTACTTTATCGCAAAAAACAAAATTTTAACAAAATAGTTGAATTTCCAACAATAAAGATGAATTTCCAAGAAAGATTTCTTTATCTAAAAGACAAATTTTCAACAAAATAAATGAATTTTCAGTCACAGAAAGAAATTTTTATTGAAAATGATTAATATTTCACCGAAAAGAATGAATTTTAAAAATCAACATTAATTTTCCACAAAAAAAGACTTGTGACAAAGTACATTCATTTTCAATCAAATAGTTAACTTTGTATCTAAAAAAGAGAAAAAATGATTCATTTTCACCTGAAAATGGAACATGTTAATTTTTAGTTATGGAAATTACTTTCAAACAACAAACGAAGAATTTCCAACAAAATAGTTAGTTTTTATCGAACAAAAAAAATTTATCTAAAAAATGAATTTTCCAGGAAATAATTCAATCTTCAACCCAAAAAATCCACTAAATACGTATATGAAATTTCAACAAAATAGTTTAAATTTCAAAATGTAAATTTTAAACTCAATAAATACATTTCCAATAAAAATAATGTAACTTTTACCCAAGAAAATGACTTTTTAACTCTGTACCTTAATTTTTTACAAAACATATTAACCTTAGACAAATAACGTTAATTTTTAACCAAATAATTAAACTCTCAAACTACGAGGGTGGATTGATAAGTTTCCGACCTGACCAAGAGATGGCGCCACTAGGCCTACCTTGAGGTGGCGTTCTATAGTACCATCCTTAGATAGCTTGT
>NC_046660.1:56807249-56864620 GCF_010883055.1 Belonocnema kinseyi
GCCTTGGAGGAGATTATGTTGAGAAATAAAAAAAAAAAATTCTTAAAAACGTTGTTTTTCTTGGTCAGGCCGGAAACTTATCAATCCACCCTCGTATAAAGGATCACTTTTCTAACTAATCTCGAACAATTGAATTAACATTTAAGCAAATTACTTTTTAATAAAAGAAAGAACAGATGTTCAACAAAATATTGTAACCAAGAAGATGAATTTTCTACTAAAAACCACTAAATTTAACAAAATACAAGAATGATAAAAAAGATGTATTTCGGATTCCAATCGTATACAAAAGTATGAATTTTTGCGTATCTTCCTTGAACATTTTTAATTAAAAAAATCATTTTACCCAAAAAATCAAATTTTAACAAAGTTGTTAAATTTTCCTAACAAGATTAATTTTCTTCTAAAAAAGATGTATTTTAATAAAAATACCTGAATTTTCAACCAACAAAACTTACTTTTGCACGCCAATTGAAATAGTTCTTTTTCTCAACTTTTCTACTTATGCAGGGTGTCTAAAAAGTCCCGGGACGGTTGGATATTTCCTCAGGTAAAATATTTTTCAAAAAATTGAAGATCATTCCTAAAGTAAATTTCAACGTAGAATTCAATGGTAACCTTCATTTTGACCTTGAAGTTGACCTTCGTGGCTTTTTAAAGGTCAAATTTGCTTGTTTTAATGTAAACCCCCTCTTATTATATCTTTAATTGATAGAGCGGAAAATTCTACGTACAGGTACGTACCCAAGTGATAGGTCAATTGTAACTTTCAAGGTCAGTTAGAGGTTATTTGAAATTAATAAAGTTTTTCAAGAAGTCAGTGCAATTCCTGAAGTAAATTTCAACGAGAAATTCATTGGTGAGCTGTGTATTGATCTTGATGATGATCTTCAAGGTTTTTTCAAGGTTTTTTCTAATTGGTTTACGTTTACGTTTAGCATTACCCAGGAACAACGACGTAGACATAGTAAATTCCGTTCCCTTTGGAGTGCTTGATTAGCGTGAGTCCCCTTGCCTCTCACGCTTCAGAGGAGATGTTCGAACTGAAAACCTTGAGCTTCTTGACAGAAAGCTATGCGATTGTAAAAATAAGTTACAGCATTACAAATCATCTCCCTATCAATCAAAGTAGCCTGTTGCAGAATCCGATTCTGCAATTCGTCTAAGATTTGCGGTTGCGTTGAGTATACTTTGTTCTTTAAATAACCCCGAAGAAAATAGTCGAGGGGCGTCAGATCAGGAGATCTAGCAGGCCACTTGATTTCACCTCTTCTTCAAATCCACCTTTGAGGGAACTGAGTATTGAAATATGCTCGAATCTCCCAATTATAATAAGCCGCTGCTCCGTCCTGCTGGAACCAAACATTTTGAAAATTATCGCCTGTAATCTCCCTTATTCTTGGTACAATTTTCTTTCTGAGAAGCTCTTCATATACACGGGCATTGAGATTACCATCGATGAAGAAAGGGCCTATCAATGTACCATTCAAGATACCGGCCCATACATTAATCTTTTGTGGATATTGTGTTTGACTCTCCAACATCCAATCAGGATTTGTGTCAGACCAATATCTACAATTTTGCCTGTTAACTTCACCTTTTAAAGTGAAAGTAGATTCACCTGAACATACTTTATTGTACAAGAAAAGAAGATCTCTATCAATTCTGTCTATTATAATTTCGCAAAATACAACCCGACGATCAGGATCGTCTTCATTAAGCGCTTCTAACAGATGAAATTTGTAAGGATGAAAATTAATGCTTTTTAAAATATTTTGCACTGTCTCAGGAGCAACGTCACGATCGTTACTAGCTTGACGTAAACTAAGGTGTGGGTTTCCAACAAATGCTTGGGCTATGTTTATCTGCATCTTCTCAGATTCTGCAGATTTTGGCCGACCAGTTCTCTGAAGGTCCTTGATAGATCCATGATTCATAAAGCGCCTTACAGTTCTTTCAATTGTTGATAGGACTTATGGTGTCGCCTTAGGTATTGACTTAGGAATCGAAAAACGGCATGGAACTTTATGGAACTTTTAATGAAAAATTTCCTTAAGATTTTCCAATATTCAAAACACTGTAACCAAGATCAATACACAGCTCACCGATAAATTTCTCGTTGAAATTTTCTTTAGGAATTACACTGACCTCTTGGAAAACTTTGTTAATTGTAAATAAACTCTAAGTTACCTTGACCGTTACAATTGATCAATGAGTTGGGTACTTACCTGAACGTAGAATTTTCAGCTCTATCGATTGCAGATGTAAAAGAGAGGATTTCCATTTTTTTTAAAGTTGACCTTCAAAAAGCCATGAAGGCCAAGGAAATTTACATTAGGAATTACACTGACCTCTTGCAAAACTTGTTAATTTCAAATAACCTGTAACTGACCTTCAAGCTTGAATTCCTCCTTCAAATTTACTTCAGAAATGCCCTTCACTTATTTGAAAAATATTTTGCCTGAGGAAATATCCAACCGTCCCGAGACTTTTTAGACATCCTGTATATATTTCATAATGTTTTGACACCTTTATATATTATGTTATTTTCTTGCTCATTTTATTGTTATAAATTTTAATTATATTGTAAAATTTGGTTTAAAAACACGCGGTTTCAATCACTTTGGTTCCAGTTTAATCGTAGCCAACTAAAATAGTGAAAAGGTATGGCAGAACATTTTTTCAGGCCTTACAACCTTGACAGAACGAGCACTCTAATCTCTATCTTTCCAAATTTCCATTCTACTCACGCCCATTTGCTCGAGACGTGATAGCACAAGCGCTTAAAAAATCTTTAAAGTGGCCAAATTAATACAAAAATAAGTAGCCAAACTGACCTAAAAATTAAAAATCAAAAGACATCAAATTGCGCCATAATATTATCAAGATCAAAAAACCTAAACTGCCCTGAACAACTAAAGGGTCGAACTGTCAGACAAAATAACAGATGTGATCTGAAAAATTACTTTTTTGGACGCCACCACGAGAGATGAATCATCTTATGCAACTCGAGGAAGACTTGATGTTCTGAGTATGGACTCTAGTATCGTGATCCAGGAAATTCTCAGAGCGATTCGCGTTGGTGTGCACATAACTATGACCATCAAGATTTATGTATATATATCTCACAGGAACTGGGATAATAATTGTTGCACGTGAATGAAAAAAAACGGAAGATTTGAAGATAAAATTGCTGTTTTAATTCATTGATCAAAAATGAAAAATAATGAAAATGAAATAACAGATTTTCAAAGATTTATTTGTGACACACACGCTGAAATTAGACTGAATATATTTAATAAAAGTATACAAAAAAGTAGATAAATAATCGCATGATGTAAGTGAACGCTCCTCAAATCAAGATGCTTGAAAAAAAGCCCCGAAATTAGTGACTGCGATCCTTTATACATTCGCATCACTCCTCTCTCTCTGTCTCTCATTTCCCCACTAACAATGCTCCTCTTTCATCCTCATCAACCGCTAATTCAAAATTAAATCTCGCGCGCCACTTTATCTCGTAGCCTCACGGCCACGTATCGTGTCATGCGTGTCATGTGTAAGGTAGGCAGGGAAGGAGAGGAAAATGTAGAGAAGGGCAGATTATGGAGGAACATGGAGGGACAAATTTGCCAATCTTGTGAAGAACGCAGGAGACTAAGAAAGAAAGCAAAAGAAAGAGAGAGAAAGAGAACGTAAAAGGAATAAGCAAAGATAGAAAGAGAGAGAAAGAAAGAGAGAGCACGTGCTTGAGTAAGTGTGCGTGCGTCTGCATAAGTTGATCCGCGCACGTAAGTCACTTTACTTTGCTGCAAAGGAAAACTTTAGATTTTCCCAGGTAATCACGGCCTCACTTACACTGAGCACGTAAAATTCGGCTACTAGTGCATAGATTTTTCCATGCACCCAGAGACTCAACATGCGGCATCTTAATTTAGCATCTTCAATTAAATCCTCAGTGGCCCATTTTCAAGCATCTTTCAAAATAAATATTATAAAATAAGTGTCGACGAACACGTTTATTCTCAAATGTATTTTTTGAAAAACAATCATGTACGTAAAATAATCATAGTCTCGAAGAACAAACTCGTCGTGTTTATAGTTTTTCATTTCATGAGATAGTTGATACATTTATGTATTAAGAGACACCTATTCCAATACTAAAATATGTATATTAAGTTGCCAAGAAAGAATTATAAATGAGCTTTTTGAGAAACGCCGGTCCTCGTTTAATTATAAACAAAACACTCAAAAGTCACCCTAAGACATCCAGTCCAAAAAGAACGAATCAAATTTATTAACATAATGATAAGATTAAAACTGCGATCGCCAAACAGCGTTGAGTCTTAGAATAAGATAATTATAAAGTTTATTTCAAATTTGAGAACTTGTAACTGAACTATATTATGAATCCTTATGATTTTAATACATCTTTATTTGCTATTCTCTTTGAATTTTGACAATAATACGATTGTGACTATTCATTCCACTTGATTCTCTACAAACTATGGACCCCACCGACAGGGCCTGCAATTTTCAGGAATCAGGTAGTAGGCTGGAGCCAAACAGTTGACATCTCCTAAGGATTGAAATTTTATGATCGATAGACCTTGTAATTTTGTAATAAATATAAACCGAGAATTCTAAATCAATCTAAAAAAACCTATACCTCTGTTTGTAATAATACTTCCCTCCTCACCGAGTAAGACAAGCCTGCTCAGAAAGCCAAATAACTTAATGGTACGAAAATACTATAACAAAATTAATTTCCAGCTAAATGGCTAAAGTAATTGTGCGAAATTTTACCGAAAATAAAAAAAGAAATTAGAACGACCCATATATTACATTTTATACCATTATTTTTCCACGAATACAATTAAGGATGACCAGCACCATGAAGACCAGGGTGTAAAAGATATCCATTATTTTCAATTAGGGAAAACCTAATTAATGCAGTAATAAATGGTTGAGTTAAAAATATACTTAATAAATATTTCTGTGTTTCATTAGAGTATTTATACAATGTCTTAATTCTTATTTCATAGATTATGACCAGGCAGACTCTGCTACCGAAATAATGATATTTATTTCATCAGTTATTTCAATGAAAAAACTTCGGTTACTTCAAGCATAAAAATTTTCAAATAACGTTCCACAAGCAATATTCAGGAATTTTTTAAGCAATTAAAAGTTTTACAAATAAATTTTTGAAGGTTTCGAGTAAGTCTCAAAGGTAAAAAAAATTTGGTTAAATAATTGTTTGAATACACAAGACCAAACGAATGTATTTTACCAGATATCGTGGACCTGAATAAACTGAGTTTTATTTAACTGAACATTTGACAAAATATCGCTGTGTTCTTATCAGTGAATTTCTTTAATTGTCTGCGGATAATTTTTTCTATTATAAATTTTTGAAATTTGATAATATTAGCAACTGCTGGAAATTTCATAATAATTTAAGAGTCAGGAATTTTAGTTTTTCAAAACTTGCCAATCATCAAAATTAAATTAAAAATAAAAAGGTATCTGAATTATATGTCTAGAAATGTTTTTAAAAATTCCTGAGAAACAGTAATAAATAATAGGGGAACAAATACACTACACAATCGAAATCATATTTTAAAAAACATCTAATATAACTGAATCGTATTTTTTTAAATATAGATATCAATCAAATTATAAGAGAAAATCTCCATAAAAATATAACTATTTAAAAATGGAAGAAAATTAATTAAAAATTATTTGAAATATATTTAAACCATTTTTAAGTTTAGAGATCAAATTTTATTCGCGAAATCAACAAATAATTTACAAGAATTCCACAAGAGAAATATTTAAGAAAGCATGAACAAAGAATTCTGCAAAAAATTCTTTTAAAAAACATTTTAAATTTACTAAAAATTTGAAAAAATCGTAATTTCACTCAATTTCAGCAAGTAATAATTAACAAAGTTGCAAAGAGGAAAAAAATGTTGGGTCCTACATGATTTTGCAACTGACTTTACCAAATAAAAAATTACCATTAGTTATAAATGAAATTTTTCAAACATCCATAGTATATGAATCATTTAGAAAACGTTTCGGAAAATCTCGTTTCTAGTCCAAAAGAAAAATATAATTCAAGGGAAATGCAGCAATTTTCATATCGTCACCAAAAGAAACAAAACAAAAATAACTAAAAAACTTAAAATCTCTACACATCACGGTAATAACATATTCTATTCTTCTTCTGTTAAAATTATATATACTTTCTGTTGCGGCGATTATTATGAGTATGGTCTCAAAAACATTCGCTAATAACAGTTTTCATTACAAGTAAAAAAATAGTAACAAAATTGCCCAAAACAGTAATTAATCTTCATTTCTATAGCAGGAAAATGAGTCGGGTGTAGTAGCACGTTTCCCTTCTAGCGAGCATCTAGAAAAATTGACATTTTTAATGAAAAACAGTTTGATAAACTTTTATGATTTATTATTAAAGAAAATTAATTCAACTTATTATAATTTCAATGTTGATTATAGCAATATTTTTATTTTAATATTCTAATTCCAATTCTGGTGAAGTGTGACCTAAGCTTTAAATTTAAAAGAAATACATTTTATTTTTAACTTGCAGGTAATACGGTTTAATCCACAAGGTCTTACCCTTGATTTTTTCCATAATATAAAATGAAACAATACATTATTTCATGACATTAGCCGATAAATTAAATTGAATTTGAATTGTTATTTTAGTACTTCTAATTGTTGTTAATAAGAAGTCTTCATTCAAAAATCTGCTATGAATTCTTCTTATAATTTTATCACACAATCCCATTGACTAGCTACGTGAATGAGCGTGATTAAAAAATTCAGTGATGGATTTTTATCATTCTGCCAAGCACGGAAATTGTTAATAAAGCCGAAAAAATAATTCCCTAAGAACTTTAGCAAAATCGGTTATTAAAAAAGAGCGTCACCGACGGCAAACTTTCCTATATATGGGTACCTATAAAAAGAATTTATTTGGGAGTTAAAAGACTCCGATCGTGATCTTAACTTTCTTCCTAATTAATTTGATGATACGGAAGATTGTAGCCTAAACTCTGCATTTTATAACAACATACAAAATTGCTAGCTCGGCCAACTGGAGTTTCCTTTATTTTATTTCTGGTCAAGGTAACCTTACCGCTCTCCATGTTTATTTTTGGCCGTGCTCTACCACTATTGCCAGATTTATTTGCGTATATTTCAGCAAGAAGATCACTTCCCTCCAGTATTGCGAAGACGTCACCACTAGATCTTGATAAGATAATTTTTTCTTGGGTTGGGATGTCCTCATAAAAATTTAGTCGCACGAACTTTCGAATTGACTTGTTTGCAGCAAAGTTGTATCTTCGAAGTTCAAATATCCGGCCAAGATTATTGTAAGAAGTGAGCCGAATAAGTTCAAGTTGGTCCAATTCAAAAAAATGTCCCCCGAGAGCTTTAATCTTGGTAGATGGAGCCATAAGACTTGGTGGGGGCGATCGAGTCCTTTCACGAAGAGGAGACTCAGCAGAAGAAGGCTTCACAGGAGAAGTAGACTTAGCTGAATAATAACGTCCCGCTGGAAGGACAGACCTCTTAGCAGAAATTCTTCTGTCTACTGAAGAAGAAGATTCGCGACCAGGAATAGACAAGCAAGTCATCGAATTCGAGTAATTCAATGAATTCACGAAGATCACGGAATTCGTGGGATTCATGGAATTTAAGGAATTCACGACATTTATAAAATTCACGGAACTCATGGAATTTAGGGAATTCACGGAATTCTTGTGATTCAAGAAATTTATGGAAATCACGGAATTATTGAACTTCGAGGAATTCGTGAAATTACCGCCATTCATGGAACTCACAAAATTTATGGAATTCATAGAAACGATAAAATTTAAGGAATTATGGATTTGTGGTATTCAAGGAATTCGAAGAATGATTATAATTTAAGGTATTCATGGTATTCGTGTTATTCGCGGAATTCACGGAATTTATGCAATTCACGTCATTCTTCGAATTCGTAAAATTCACAAAATTCATCAAGTTTGCGAATGCCGTAGAATTTATGGAATTCATGGAGTTCTGAGAATTCATGGCCTTCACGGGATTATCAGCTAATAAATTATATGAATAATGATTTTTGCAGAATTCATTGATCAACGGAATTAATGGAACCAACGGAATTTATGGAATTCACGGAATTAAAATAATTTAAGAAATTCATGAGATTCAAGGAATTTATACAATTAATTTATTAAAATCTCGGAATCGACCGGTATTCGTGGAATTCACGAAATTAATAGCTTTCGCAGGATTCATGAAATTCATGGAATACACGAAATGCATGGATTTCATGGAATTTGCGTAATTCGCTGATTATATAGAATTCACGGAATTAATAGAATTCATGGAATACAAGAAGTTCATAGAATTCACAAAATTCAATTAGATCCAAGAATAAGGGGAATCCAAAGAATTCACGGAATTCAAGGAATGAAAATTCGTAACTTCCATGAATTCCACAGCTCCTTTAATTTTACGAATTCGTCGAATTTCGTGAGTTGCTTAAATATCGTGAAAATCAAAAACTCCGTCAATTGCGCGACTTCCGTGAATTCCATGACTTCCGTATATTTGATCAATTCCGTTAATTCTGCAAATTACATCAATTCCATAAATTTGGCGAATTTCATGAATTCCGTACTCTTCATAAATTCCTTAAATTCCATGAATTTTGTGAAGTTCATGAATACCGTACATTTCTTAAATTTCTCAAATTTCGGAACTAAAACAGTTGCTTAAAAAAATCACATAGTTAAATTCGCAGTTACAAGAATTAATATTAGTAACCGGAAAACTTTTTTTAAACTAATTAGATCAACGTTCCAGCAAAAAGAACTTTCATTTAAAATGATGAATCTTCAATAAAAATTACTCTTAACCGCAAAGGCGAGTTTTCAACCAAGAACATTTTTATTTACCCCACAAAAAAAATATTCAGCCAAATCGTTAAAGTTCTAACCACGAAGATTAGTTTCCGACCAAGCAGATTATTTGTGTATCAAACTGACGCATTTTCAACAAAATGAATAAAATTTCAGGCACCAAAGTAAATTTTTAACGAAAATGATCAATCTTTCATCAAGCAAAATGAATTTTTAACTAAAAAGTTGAATTTCTAACAAAAAGATGAATTTTAGAACCCGAAGATTAAGTTTCTACAAAGAAAATAACCTGCTGAAAAAAATAAATTCATTGGAAATCAAGTAGTTAAATTTTCAATTATTTAAAAGATAATTTTGAAACAAAAAACGTATAGTTAAATTTTTAGTTTATAACTAGAAGATTTATTTTCTACCAAAAAACGACGAATTTTCCACCACAAAGATTAATTTTCATCCAAAGAAATTATTTTTAACCAACAATCGGAGAATTTTCAACAAATTAGTTCACTTTTCAACGAAGAAAAAATTTTGTATTCGAAAAATGAAATTTCCGTGAAATTGTTGAATTTTAAAGCAAGGAAAGACATTTTTAATGAAGAATACTAACCTAATGTCGAATAATAACATTCACATTTTAAGAAATTAATTTTTCATTAAACAAAGAACAAGTTTTAAACAAACTATTGTAACCAAGAAGATTAACTTTCAACCAAAAAACGCTAATCTTAACAAAGGATATGAATAACATTTATGTTAAAATTTAAATTGAAAGAATTAATTTTCAACCCAAAAAACGAGTTTTTTAGAAACAGTTAAATTTTCAACCAACTAAATTAATTATATATCAAAAAGATGAACTTGCAGCCAATAAGAATAATTTTCTCCTAAAAGAGACGAATTTTCATAAAAATACGTGAATCTTGAACTAAAAAAAAGTTACCTTTAAACGCAAAATTAAATAGTTTCTTTATTCTAAATATTTATATCCTCATGTATTTCATACATTCTTAATATTTTTGTATTTTGTGTTATATTATTCCCACTTTTATTTTGACTAATTGTAAATTTATTGTAAACTATTTGAAATAAAAAGAAATTAACTTCTAATTTACGAAGTGCTCAGTTTAAAAATTTTTAATTTTTCACTTTTCAATGTTTCCAGATTTAAATTGCTAAAAACAATAAGTTTTAAAATTATAACTTGGATTTATAGTTTTAGAATTAAATCTGAATTTTTGAATTCTATAATTTATCAAAGTTGAAAATTCTAAATTGGCAGTTTATCTGCATTTCATTTGAACTTGTTTAATTGAAAAATGTGTTATAACTTCCCTTTTTATACGTGTAAATTATTGATCTTTCAAATACAAGGCTTTTTAATTTAAAAAATTTTAATATTAGAGTTCGAATTTAAGTGATTTAGTTTTTAGTTTGCTTTTTAGTACTTTAAATTGGTAAATACTAAGCCTTAGAGTTCGAATTTTTTAATTTATTAACAGTGACCACCATAAAATGTTCCCATTGCAATATGAAAAACAACTTCTTTCTTCTAAATAAGAAAAAAAAGTTTCCTGGCCTTCTGGATAAAAATAAAGAAGAGAAAAGAAAAATGAGATACCTAAGAATGAACACCCGAAAATCAACTGAAAGAGCAAAAGGCAACTCAACCATAATCAAACATTCTCATTTTGCCATTCTCTTTTTTATTTTTGCCCAGAAGTCAAGGAATTTTGTTTCTTTTTTTAGCAGAAAGAAGTTTTTTTTCTAGATTGCAATAGGAGCATTTTATGGTGGCTGTAAAAAACAATGAACTTATTAAAAACATACACATGATAAAAATATTATAATCGCAATAGGTAATAAATTTACGAATTAATTACAAAAGTCATTAGTCACTTTTGTAGTGAGTCACTTTTTACATTTTCATCCGAGAAGGTATTAGATTTGTGTAAAATTTGACCCCCCCCCCCCAGTTGTTGTCAAATGTTCACGTTTTGAGACCCCCTGAATCCGAAAAAGAGGTTTTTACGAATGTGTCCGCCTGTCTGTATGTCTGTATATCTGTATGTCTGTATGTATGTCTGTCTGCTATGAACACGATAACTTTTGCAAAAATTAATCTATTAGATTTCCCTTTAGTACACTCGTTTAGTGTCCTAAACTAAAGGTCAAGTTCGTTAGCTAGTCATTTTCGATGAAAATTCAAAAAGTGGGCATATTTTGAATATTTTTAAGACCACATTTTTAAAAATTCAAAAATTCTCTATACGTTTATTCATAGAATTTAAAAACTAAAATGAACGCTTTAAACAACGCATTATACAAAAAAAAGTCTCCAAAGAAAAACGTTGCTTTTTGAAAACCCTACAAGATTATGATAACAACTTTTTCAATTTGGTCAAAAAGTCGAAAATTCAACATTTGATCGTAGAAAAAAATTTTGAAACCACATTTTTCCAGATATATAAACTCTATGCACGGTTGTCAATAGTACTTCAAAACTAAAACAATTCATCTGTCTGATTCTTTTTTTATAAAAAAAAATTATCAGAGTTAGAGCATTTTCAAAATCCAAAAAAGCAACCTAAAATGAAAATTTTAAGGCGAACAACGCATGATACGAAAAAAGTTAACTGAAGAAAAACTTTGCTTTCTGAAAGCCCTACATAACTATGATAACTACTTTTTTAATTTGTTCGAGAAGTTGAATACTCAAAAGTTGATCGTACCAAAAATAATGAAAAATCCAAAAATTCCATTTGTTGGTCAAACTATGCAAGGTACGAAAAAAATGAAAAAGCTCAAATTGCGCGCCCTGGAAAGTACTACAAATTTATAATGAATCACTTTTCGACATAAGCTACGAACAAAATAAGACAAAACTTGCTCATCCATAAAAAAGCTATAATTTTTGATAGGACACGTAGTTTTTGCTCTCGTCATAAAAAATAACATTCTAAATAAAAATATTAAATTTCTTTTAAAAAACCATACAAGGTATGAACTTAAATCACCAGACAAAAGATGTTCGCCTAAAAAGATCTATAAATTTATTATTTATTATTTTTCGTTAGGACGAGTAGCTTTTCTTTTAATCGTAAAACATAAGATTAAAAAATAAAAAATTAACTTTTTGGAAAAAGCACAGAAAATACGAAATAGGACATAGGCTCCTATATAGGCCCCTATATAGGTTCCTATATTAGATCCTATGCAGATGCGCCGTAGCTTTTATTTAATCGTAAAAAACAACATTAAAAATAAAAAAATTTGTTAAACAAGGAAATAAGAATTAGTATGATTCAATTTTTATGCATGTCATGAATTGTAATAATATACATTTATTGAAATAATATATGTTTCAGAGCAGCTAAGAATACAATTTTAAGCAAAATAAGAAACAAATACAAAAATAGTCATGATAAATACAATTTCCTTTTTATTTTGCAATTTTTTAGTAAGTAATCCCTAGCAGAGTTACACAAAAAATGTGTTATAATGGATATAAAAGTGTTTTGTATAATATAGAAAAGTTGGCAGGTTGGACAAAGACGAGAACGAAGCACGAGATACGTGATGAGAATGTGTTCGTTGCAGCCAAAAGAGCTTTAACAAAAGAGAGTTTAAAATCACGAAATTACAGTTGTTGGTTCGTTCGCCTTGGATTTTAAAAGTTCTGTGCTCGAATGCGGAATAAATGCAAAGACTAAGCGCGGAGTGCGATTGCCCTTAGTCGCGTGCCGTAGGTGCGCTCAAATTTTTGAGCCAAAATTTTTTGATGAAAGTGAATTCACAATCACAAAATTACAGTGGTGGATGTTTTGAGTCTTAATTTAAAAATGTTTGCGCAAGAATGTCTCAGATTTATTCTGTAGAAAGAAATTAAATTTCGATGACAAGTTAAACAACAAACGAAATAAAATACGAAATAAAATCACACTAATAAATTTGATTTTTAACGCATCCTTATCCCCCCCGTGAAGGTGTAGTTTTTTTATTTCGTTTGATTATCAACGATCGGGGGGGGGGGGGGCAAGGGTTGATCAAAAATAAAAGTGATTCAATCCCTAAAAAACATGGCACATTTCGATTAAACGCCCCTTCCTAGTTCTAAAGGCATTCCGTATTTTTTGAACAACCCCAAACTTTGAATAATTTCGGACGATTTCTTTTGAAACGTCATTTATGAAAATTCCCATAGATTTTACAAAGTATTCTAGATTGAGGTACGGGAATTAATTTTTGTCCTTCGAATGAATGATGAAATATAAATATCACTATCTTAGGAGAACAAGCTTGTCGCATATGACTTATGAGATCACAAATAAGATATTGTATATATATATATATATATACTTTGATAAAACACAAGCATATTTTTTAAATACAGTGTTAACCAAATTCATTATTTAATGCATTAACTACTTTTTTCACTGATTTGAAAAATGGGGATCCTTTACACTCTGATTTATATCTTGTCTGCTATTCTTAAATTGATTGGTAAATATATAATATTATAATATTATACTATGTACGTCATTTTCAATATTCGTTTAATTTGCAAGAAAAATTCTGCGCAACAATTTTAACAAATGAGGCAGTGATTTCTTTTGCTAAAAATATTAGTCCAAAGAGCCCTAAAAGAAAATTATTCGATTTTTGTATTCATAACTTGACGTGGAGATAAGTGGAGATAAGAAAATGGTATTGGCATTCCATTAACTACTAATTTTTTAAAAAAAGACTATTCGGTAATTTAAAATTTAAAAATGAATTTTAGATGCCCTCAAAAATTTTTTAAATGTACTAGTCGCAGGAAAAGCATATTTCTCACTATTTCTCGACAGCCAATAATACCTTTTTATAAGCATCTGTTTTATGGGTAAAAAAATGTACAGCCAGCATAATAATTTTTCCTTTTCTATGAATTAAATGTTAGATTGTTAATCATGGTCTAATAATGAAAATATGACTGAGGATCTTAAGGCGTCCTAACCATTAAATACCAAAGGCATTGCCTTTGGTAAAAACGTTTTACAAATCAGCAATTTAGTTATCGATAGGAAATTCGTATGTCGGTTAGGATTAAGATTTTGTCGTATTTCGAAATAAATGGAAAACTTAAAGTGCCAAGATACACTTTTTTCTTAAGAGTTGTTAAATGGATAATGGAGGAACAAACGAAATGACCTAACTACTAATTCCTATAGTAAATTTCGCCAGTGTTATTAACTCACATTGGGACTTCTACACAATCTAATATTTCTTATTGTATTAAAAATATGATTCACATGTGTGGTAAACCTTAAAATTGTCGGACTGCCACGATTACGGATTCTGGCGGAATGTATCGATTTCTCTTTCACATATTCCGGTTCTCAAAGGATCAAAATTGAGCAACATTTCGGATGCAAAAACGAACAATGACGAATTGATTCTGAAATTTTTTGAAATCCCCATATAAATGCGCGTTATATTTTGCAATGAAAAGTTCGAAATGAAAATCATTGGAATTCTTTTCGAATGATGTACCCTAAATATTGCGAGACCAGTTTTCGACAAGTTACCCAGTTCAACATTGCACGAATGTTCTAATCCTTGCTTCGAAATTTTGTCGCAAAAATTTATTATGTACCTGAATACTTTTTAAAAAATTGATCCTCTCTTTCTTTTTCCAGATTTAAGTTTAGAATTTGATTGTTTACCTAATGGCGAGCCTATTCCTGGTGTTGTTCCCGGCGAATCTTCTTCATTAGACAAAATAACTTCTGCTGCCAGGTCTCTGTCTCCAGCCAGACCTTATTCTTCGGCCAGGTCTACTTCTCCTGCCATGCCTTCTTCTTCTGAAGAGCCTCTTTTTCGGCATAGGTCTCGGTCTCCTACGGCTAGGTGGATTAGTCCACCTACCCACATTCAAGCATATCCCGGCCTTCAATATAGACTTACGCGACTTGAATTATTTCGGCTTACTTCCTATCATAATCGCCGCCGGATATTTGTACTTCGAAGATACACTTTTCCTGTGACTAATAAAATTCGTATGTTTGCGCGGCTAAATGTTTATGAGCCAATGCCAACCGAAGAACAAATTGTGTTAGCAACATCTGATGGTGACGTCTTTGCAATATTGGAAAAAAGTGATGTTCTTGCTGGAATATATGCATATAAAATTAACAATGGTGGAAGAGTACGAGCAAAAATAAACATGGTAAGCGGGGAGGTTACCCCACTGACCAAAGACGAAATAAGAGAAACTCCAGTAGGCCACTCTTGCAAATTTGTACGAAATTATAAAGTGGAGCGTTTAAGCCTCAACGCTCTATAACATTAATTAAATTACAATTAAAATTAAGGCAAAAAATATAAACTTTCACGAATTAGATATTTGTTCGGATTCATGTTCCTGCCTATGCACCACGATCCTAGATTCTTTTAACTTCCGGATAAATTATTTTCATAGCTAGACATATTGTTAATATTGCGGCTGGACGAAATCAATCCAAAATAGATTTATGGATCACACTTACCCACATAGCTAATCAAATAAAAGTTTGTAAGAGCTAATTGAGACTGAGGGTGTCTAAAATGTCCCGGGACGGTTGGATATTTCCTCAGGTAGAATATTTTTAAAGAAAGCGAAGGTCATTTCTGAGGTATATTTCAACGAGGAACTCAATGGTGACCTCGAACTTCGCGAACTTCGCGAAGTTGACCTTCATGGCTTTTCGAAGGTCAACTATGTTTTTTTAAATGGAAACCTCCTTTTTTACATCTGCAATCAATAGAGCGGAAAATTTTACGTTCGAGTACGCACGCGAGTCATAGGTCAATTGTAACGTTCAAGGCCAGTTAGAGGTTACTTAAAATTAACAAAGTTTTCCCAGAGGCCAGTGCAATTCCTTAAGTAAATTTAAACGAGAAATTCATTGGTGAGCTCTGTATTGATTTTGGTGATGATCTTCAAGGTTTTCTCAAGGTCTTTTACAAGCAGTTTACCTTTACGTTTAGCATAACCCAGGAATAACGACGTGGACGTAGTAAGTTCTGTTCCCTTTAGGGTGCTTGATTAGCGTGAGTTCCATTGCCTCTCACGTTTCGGGGTGCTTGGTTTGCATGAGTCCCCTTGCCTCTTACGCTTCGGGTTGCTTGGTTAGCGTGAGCCCCTTTACCTCTCACGCTTCAGTGAAGATGTTCAAACTGAAAACCTTGAGCTTCTTGAAAAAAAGCTATGCGATAGTAAAAATGAGTGACAGCATTACGAATCATCTTCCTATCAATCTAAGTAGCCTGTTGCAGAATCCGATTCTGCAATTCGTCTAAGCTTTGCAGTTGTGTTGAGTATACTTTGCTCTTTAAATAACCACAAAGAAAATAGTCAAGAGGCGTCAGATCAGGAGATCCAGCAGGACACTCGATTTCACCCCTTCTTCCAATCCCCCTTTGAGGGAACTGAGTATCCAAATATGCTGGAACCTCCCTACCGTAATGAGCCGCTGCTCCGTCCTGCTGAAACAAAATATTTTGATAATTATCGCGTGTAATCTCCCTTATTCTTGGTACAATTTGGTTTCTGAGGAGCTCTTCATAAGCACGGGCATTGAGATTACCGTCGATGAAGAAAGGGGATATCAATCAATCATTCGAGATACCGGCCCAAACATGAATCTTTTATGAATATTGTGTGTGACTCTCCAACATCCAATCAGGATTTGTGTCGGACCAATATCTACAATTTTGCCTGTTAACTTCACTTTTTATAGTGAAAGTAGATTCATCTTAAAATACTGTATTGTACAAGAAAGGAGGATCTCTATCAATTCTGTCCATAATAATTTCACAAAATTCAACCCGACGATCAGGATTGTCTTAATTAAGCTTTTGTACCAGATTAACTTTGTAAGGATGGAAATTAATGCTTTTCAAAATATTACGCACTGTCTCAGGAGTGAAGGTCCTTGATAGATGCATGATTAATAAAGCGCCTTACAGTTCTTTCAATTGTTGATTTTTAAACAGGATTTAACCCTTCTCTATTACGAAAAGTGTGATTAAGAAGCAAACGAACTTGATCATAAGATCCAACTTGATCTCCCCAACCACGCATCATTAATACAGATATCCTCTCTCGTTCCGAAAGTTTAGCTTGCTTCATAATAATCTTTTAGCGAAAGATAGTGAGTGTGTACTCGTAATACGTAAATTTAGTTTCGATTCGTAATATTTGTGTGGAAAAACGGTATAGGACTTATGGTATCACCTTAGGTATTGACCTAGGTATCAAAAACGGTATAACTCTTCGGGGAGGGACAGAACTCTCACCAGAACACCTGAAACTTGTAATGAAAAATTTCCTTATGATCGTACAATTTTCAAAGCGCTGGTAATAAGCTCAATACAGAGCTCACCAATGAATTTCTCGTTAAAATTTACTTCAAGAGTTACAGTGACCTCTTGAAGAACTTTATAATTTCAAATAACCTCTAACTGACCTTGATTGTTACAATTAACCTATGACTTGGGTACGTACCTCAACGTAGAATTTTCCGCTCTTTCGATTGGAGATGTAAAAAAGGAGGCTTCCATTTGAAGAAACAAACTTAACCTTGAAAAAGCCATGAAGGTCAACTTCAAGGTCAAAATAAAGGCAACTATTGAATTCCTCGTTGAAATCTACTTTAGGAATAACCGTCACTTTTTTAAAAAATATTTTACCTGAGGAAATACCCAACCGTCCCGGGTTGGTTTTTACACCTTTGAAATTTGCTTTTTTTTGGGGGGGGGGGCATGAAAATTGTTGGATCTTTAACGGATTAAATTTTACTATTAGGGTAAAAAGAAGCTTTTTCAAAGTAGTTTTAGCCTATTTACTACAAAATACAGAAGTGGTGTAAGTAAAAAGTTACTATATATCTCATTTTGTCAATTAACGTAATAAGCACGACAAAAAAGTATAGAGATTACAGTTTGATGCTAAAAAAAAGAAACTTGAATAAACACTGTATTTTCTTTATTATGTTAATCTTTTTAAATAAATGTTCAGAACAATATAATGGAATACGGAATATTTTCAACTGCTTCAAGCTACAATTGATGATATCTTAAATAAATTTGTTTTTAAAATTATTTTTGAAGCTTCAAAAAATTGTATTGGTAAACAATTATAATTTTTTAAACTGTAAAAGGCAATGAGAACTCCCGTTATATACCTCACCTTCTCCCGCCCATGAAATACGAATATTTGCTATTCCCGGCAATTTGGTAACTATGTTTCTATACTGTAAAAATTACATCAGCGAATATTTTCGGGTTCCTGTTCGTAATCAACACCTTCATAGGATTTTTCACGGATATAATAAGTATGATTAAGTTTAATTTATTTCAATAGTAAAATAAGCGTTAATAATTTTTTAATCTTTGCGGTATGTCAAGGCAGAAAATAGATATAATATTAAACGTTTCTATTTGACCTTGTGCATTGAGATTCTTAACAACAATTTGTCATTTAGGGTTTCTTTTTATAAAGAGATGTTCCTTTTTATTGCAACTTCACTGAAACCAAAAATCGGTTCTAGAATAATCCGGCATCCTTTCTGTGTAGCACTGGTTGTGATGACCAAATTTTTTTTCTTGTAATGATTTATAAGACATTATATCAATAACTAAGATGGATAAGCTGAGCAACAAAGGAATATGATGTACTGATGAGGATACCTTTTAAATTAATCCCTAATATAATATAGTTATTTTCACGCGTGCGACACGGACGCTTTTATGCTTCATTATCAATTTTGAGTAACAAGAAATACTGCATTTTCAAGAACTGCGGGTTTCACACAACACTCCATTGCACACTCAAGTCGCGACATCGTGCTCCGGGACTTCGAGAAACAAACTATATTCGTGATCGAATTCTCAGCCTTAGTCGATTACAACAGTACAACCAAGAAGAAGGAAAGAAACAAGAGGTATCCAGAACTTATAAAGGCGCTGCGGGGAATGTACTTAGAGTATTCTATACAATTGATTGTCCTTGTGATAGGTGCTTTCGCCAGTGCAAAAGTATCATTACTTTGCAACCTCAAGGCCAAACCCACCCGCAAACAACATTCCGATGGACTTTTTTTAGGCTATTGTCCTACTCAAGTTTTCGAGAGGAAATTTGAGTGAAGGGCCTGCGAGGTAAATTGCCGATTTTAAGGTGTTCTTAAAATATGTGTTTGTCCATCCTGAGTGACTCAGAGTTAATTAGTTTTACTCTTCGTTTCTTGCCTAGGCCGCTTATGGCCGGAAAATTTTCCCGATGGGCACGAAAACAACATGTGATCACGTGCTGCTGCCGAATTACGCTTTCCGGGCTGGTACAAGAACGCCGAGTTTGTCACGAACACTAGTATCTGTCTGTCTCTCTTCACATTGTGGCGGGGGTGCCCTGTAATTTACCTTGAGCGAGTGCTTTTCGTATTTTTTACGACTCCCAGGTTTCTCTAAGTTAACAAAACAATTCTTAAGTGTCTCCACGTGAAACAACTACTAATTTTTTTAACTAAACAGAAAAGCCCCGGGTGACCTTCCCAAAGACCCATATTATGTTCTAAACCTATCAGTAATATTCAACAACCCCCAAAAACAAACCCTAATTTATTTAGCATACTCATCCTACATATCGGATCCATTATTTTCTTTTCTGAATTTTTGATATCAGGATTTGTCATCAGCGACCCCAAAAACCACCGAGTAACATAATTTGGACCATTGTATACATTTGGCCAACCTTTTGCGATTCTACCCCACTGTGAAACAATATAAATGTGGTAAAAAATAAAATAAAATAGCACAGGATACGTATTTTACGTATAAATAAAGGTGCCTATAACGAAAACTTCTTTTCAAAATCGTCTGTCTAGAGTTCAGAGAGAGAGAGAGAATGATCTTAGAATAGGAGGAAGCTCAGAGCATGATAATAAGTGGTACGTGTAGGGGAGCGGTATTTATGCAGTTGTCGTCAATTTTACGACCGCGCGCTCGATAAAAGTTCAAACTGACGTATACGTTCTCCCCTTCCTTTCAGTGCTCTTTGTCTTCCTTTCCTCAGCTTTCTTTCTTTCTCAGACGTATTGCAAGTAATAACTTTTGAGACTATAAAGGTTTTAATGTACAGCACGTAATAAAACATTATTCTTAATTAAGATTACCGTTGCGATTGAGGAGTCAGTAAAGTAAGTAAATAACCATTAACTTTCCCTGGAAAATACAAATGTTTCGCCTCCGGCTCAAAAAATGTTGAGAATGGCTTATGCAGTTTTGAATTTCTCCACTTCAGTTCTGCTTCAATATTCGCTTGATTCAGCAGCTTTTGCTGTAACTCTCTGAGCTTTATAAAATAAGATGAGGAAAGTCCTGCACTTCAGCAATTTCTTATTCAATTATCGCCTTCACCTTTCTATCTCTCTGTATTTGACAGAGGTTACCTACCACCGGGTAACCCTCTATGCCTTGGTTAGAATCGTTCTATAGCTTGTTCTACTTCTCTCAGTGGCCCGAGGTCACCCTTCTTCTAATGTGTGGCTTTTAGTACTCAAGACGGAAACTGAGGAAGAAGTAAAAAAAATATTATTGATAAACCAATATCAAATTCTTTGAATATTTATTATAATGCAAGGGCCGAAAGGCTTAACCGAATATCAAGTGAGCGTCGTTTACTTCCGTTCACAAACGTCTTTATCGCGCCGGGAACTTGTACACCAATGATGGCAAGGAGTGACAAAAAGGTACGTCCAATCAGAAGACTTGAAGAAGGCTCACGCAGCGAGCAGAGGAGCAGCGCTACGCAATTTTGGAGTGCGACCTGCAGGAGCCCGATGTTATTTCGGACGAGGCTTGGCACCACGTTCCCGTCCGCAGCAGGCGACCGGGCACCGATGAAAAACGTTCTTAACGATGACAGAATCACCGCACATAACCGCTTTCGAAACCTCTATCTCGTTTTCAAGTCGATCAAAAGCGAATTTCGTGGCGACGCACCGCCTTGTTCTCTGGCTTCTCGCGTTCCGACTACACGAGGGCCTTACTCATCATCTGAAATGTTTTTCAAGCTTGGCTCTTTTTCTCAAACGTTCCTTACTGGAGATAATTCGACCCGGCCCTTCGTCAACTAGTTCGTATCATAAGGAGGAGTTGCCCAAACCGAGGCCGTATGTGAATCCATGAATTGTAACTTTAAGTTTATGAAGTAATTTATGATTCAAAAAGCAGTTACCATTTTTTCAAGAAACTTTTTGTATTATGGACTTTTCGTATTGCCTAAGAAAGATGTACTTACTTTTCTGAAAATTTGCCAAGCAGCTTTTTTAGTATCCGTCATAAGTTCTTAAAAATTTCCATATTTAAAAAGAGCCCTGATTTTTGGACACTCTAAAACTCCTTCATGCATTTTTGCCTGGGAATGTTTTAAAAACATTTTAAGAAGGTATCGAAAAGCTTCCACATTTCATGTTTTATTGACTTTTACTAATTTTCTGAATAAGCCCAACGTAATGTAAATAAGTGAAAGCAGTATTTTATTTACTGGTACCATTTTTTTCATAATATTGTTTTAAATTGACTCTAAGTTATTCTTGAAGTTCCAAACTTTTGGAGATAATTATCATCTGTGCCTGATCGCCCAACTCACATAAAACCATGAATATTTTATGAAACCATTTTGTCGTCCTAGTGCAATGGTTATTATTTTCAGATTTCCATATAATAACCGTTTATGATCGTCGTATCGTAGTTTCATTGAAATCATTTACAGATTTTTCATTTAATACTGTGAAATGTGATATAGGAATAGGAGTGTACAAGTTGTCATTGTGTAATAAGACAGCCTTGAAACTTCTTGTAGACAAATCAAGAAAATACCAAAAATCCTCTGAATTGTGACCTTAACTCTAAAATTTGTTAATTAAATTATTTACATCGCTAATTAAAATAAATTGTTTTTTTTATAAAAAATTTTGTAAATGGCAGATCACTTTCTGGATAAAAAGAAATTTTTGTTTATAGAGTCAAATAATTTTTCTTTTTCAATCGAGAGTCTAAAAGATCAGTATTTTATTTTGACAATCCTAAGACTCAGATCCAGTCGCTCAACTCATTTTGATTAAATAGGCCTTATTCAAAGGACCCCGAACGATTTACATTAAAATCCAGCCCCTTTCAAATTTGCTGAAATCGCAATATAATATAGTTTGAATCCTCCTGATTAAAAAATACTATTGGTTATAATAGGCGAAATCATGGCGATATCCTGGCGATGTAAATACTGTTCGAAATACTAAAGGTGAAAAGCAGCCCACTCTATGAATACAAAACTGTGGATCAGTCCAATTAGCAAATGAAAAACCAATCCAGCTACTAAAGTCGATGCAGTGGGACTGCCCTGGAAATGTGAAGATTTTTTAAAATAATTAAGGAAAAAGGCATTTTAGAACACCAATGATATTTTGCAGTCCAGATAATTAATACACAACGATAGGTCAGTCCAACCAACAAAGACAAGACATGTTATTAGTCCAGTCAGTTAAAACAAGACTATAGAACAGTCCAACTGACAAAGGCAAGACATGTTATTAGCCCAGTTGGTTAAGACAAGACTATAAATCAGTCTAACCAACAATGACAAGAGATGTTATGAGCACAGTCAGTTAAGACAAGACAACACGGAGAAACCTTTTGCTGAATATTTGCCAAAAATCAGACTAAATTTTACTATTTTCAGTTTGCAATGGAGAGACATAGCGGAACTTTTGTAATGTTCACTACTCCGAGTAGTAACTAGCAACTACATGCCGAACTACAAAATTCATTGGAATAAAATTTTTAAATGTTACATTTATTTCTGCAGAAGATTGCAATATCTGCAGAGGACTATAGTAACGTAGAAAGAGACCGGCGCACTGATTTAGTAAGCGACTGATTGAAAATTGGTGCAGTCAGATTAGCAGACAAAAAAAATAAACCCAACATGTGCCGCGTCGCGTTGAAGTTTACGATACGTATCAGTTTACACGAGCATACGACGTAAATGCAGACTTATTTATTATGGGATGTTAAACTCTTTCGTCCCCATTCGGTTAGATTTTGATTCCTCTAGAATCAAACCGAAGGGTCTATGACAAAGCCATCTAACGCGTCCTCGGGTTGCGGATAGAGGGTCCCTGTACCAAGAGTTTCTGCTGAATATGGTTACAAAAATAAATAGACAGTCGCGGACAATTGTTCAGGGGTGGTCCCGAAGGAATTAGCCCCCAAGCGGAGGTGTGAAAACCGTGCCAAAAGCTGAATGGCACCTGGGTGAGGTCTCTAGAACGGTGACTCGGGGATACCGGGCGACTTCTCAGAGTACGCAGCCTTATCCTTGCATGCGGGGCTCTACAAGGATGGACGAACTCCTTTCCCTAGCTTCTCGTGGGAACAATAATGACAACACCAAACATAGTTGTAGTAAGTGCGGTTCAAAACAACAGAACGCGCAGAGCTCCCGACTATGGGTCGGCCAACAATGCAGACCAATCTAGAGCTGGGGGAGTCAATTAAAATCGATTCAATGCGATGGATCGGCGGGATCTCGTGACCTTTGTGTGGACGGAGCGACTGAATCACGACTTGCTAGACTGCTATGATGCGAGTGTGGCCCGTGAACGGGGTTACATGGCACGGCTGCATGCTCTGTGGGGCTATGTAAGCGGAACGCCTACTCTACCACAGCTAGAACAAGCCTGCAACAAAGAAAGAGAGGCGACACTAAGTTCAACCGCGGGCAGGCATCCAATAGATGAAGAGCCATGCTTCACGACCCGGAGAAACATCAACACCAAGATTCTCTCAAGCCTAAAGATCTGGCTGAAATGGATGACGAGCTTCGTGGACATTTTTCCGGTGAATCCGACGTCTGGACTATCAATTATTGTGTGTATAATGCAGCGAGAGCTTTGGCCGATGCGAACCGTAAAACAAAACCAACGGCTGATCATAAGACCAAAAGACGAATGCATCAACTTACCATTAATATAGGCTGGGCAAGACAGTACGCGTCCCGCATCTAATGTGTGATTGACTACATCACATCTGGCAGGAATTTTACCGCCAAGGTTCGAAAGTTCGCGTGCGAACTCCGGACCCGTTATCACACACTTAACAAGTCAAAGCTGCTGACCATCAGGCAGGATATTGTTGAAAGAATACGGATACTATCTGACGCTAAGAGAAGTCTAGAGCGGAGGGAGAGGTGGGTCAGAGAAAATCAACAGTTTCTCTCTGACCCATCTCGGCTTTTCCAAGACCCTCCAGTTACTGTCGAACACCCACTTGATAAGGAATGCCCACTCATCACTATTAAGGAGGTGAGAAAAGTATTAAGAGGGATGAAGAATTATTCCGCACCGGGTGCATCTGCACATTCTATCAAAACCTTCTGGTGGACGAAGCTTTCTTCAACCCATCAGCATTTGGCCCGTATTTTCACCTCACATTTGAAGTCGGAAAAGCCGATTCCAGAGTGGTTGGTGGAAGGGCGCACAATACTCCTGCCGAAAATAGGCAACTTAGCTGACCTGACGAACTACAGGCTAATAACTTGTTTGAACACGCTTTATAAGATATTCACAGCTATCCTAAATGATAGGATTGTTCGGGCAATTGAACCTGTGTGGCAAGAAATGTGTGAACAACGAGGCTCAAATAAAGGCGTAGCCGGATGTCGGGAGAACCTGCTCATCGATAAATGTGTCTGCAAAGATGCAGCATTCTACCAGCGTGACCTATCGATAGCCTGGATTGATTATCGGAAAGCATTCGATTCTACATCCCATAGACTTATCATCTGTATTTTGGAAATCTTAAAGGTTCATCCGCAAATAGTTGGGTGCATAGAGAGATTGATGCCGCTTTGGGAAACCAGATTTACTATCTCATCTGGCAAAAATCGTGTGACAACTAACACGGTCTCTGGAGAGACTTATACATACCTGAGCGTGCCACAGAGCCGCATTCAGGATGTGACATCTAAAAAGGATACTCTCCGAAGCAGATACAAACGTCTCATCCGACAGATTTGGTCTTCCGAACTGTCGGCGAGAAACAAAGTATCTGCAAAGAACATGCTTGCCGTACCGGTACTACTCTATTCATTTGGACTAGTTCCATGGACGAAGAACGAGCTCAGATCTCTTGATATCGGGACAAGAAAGGTTATGCAGATGAACAAAAGCATGCATCTTAAGTCTTTTGTTCCGCGACTGTACATCTCACGCCGTCAAGGGGGTCGCGGAATATTGAGTATTGAATGTCTTCACAACAGGATTATTCTGGGTACAGCACATAGAGTTGCAAATGCAAGAGACCCTCTTCTTAAAATGGTCAGGAATCACGAAAAAGTGGGCAAAGGAGCATTTCTGTACAAAGCAGCGGTGGAGGCTGCTAAAACACTCGGACTTGACTTCAGTATTAGGGGTGAGCAAAATGCATCAAATCTAATCTATCTCGAGTACTCACTCCTGAAAGCTCGGCTTAAGAAAGCACAAGAGAAAAACTTTCGGGAACAGCTCCTCGATAAGAGGATGCACGGTATCCTCCACAGAAATGTGAAAGATCAGTCAATGTCTTGTGAGCTAACGTTTGCTTTCCTTAAATCGCCTGGATTGAAGTCTGGTACAGAGGGTTTCATTTTTGCGTGCCAAGACAGTGTCATTTTCACCTTAACATACCGTCGCCACATTTTGAGCCAAGACATTCCCGATGATAGCTGCAAGGCGTGCCATGCACACCCTGAGCATTAAGCTCACATACTATCTAGTTGTCCAACACACGCGGGAACGACCTACATTCAAAGGCACAATGTGGCACTAAGAGTGCTTTATTACCATCTCTGTCACTCCTACGACATTTACCTTAATATCGCTCCTCTAAATGCTCCTACGGAAATTGAGTCAATTGTCGAGAATGGGAAGTGCCGCATATACTGGAACTTTATATTCTCGACAATTGTTTCTGTTGCTCACTCAAGGCCTGACATGGTTCTTCTTGACTTCGAGAAGCGAACCATGTTCGTTACCGAATTTTCGGCACCAGCTGACAAAAACATCATAGCCAAGGAGAATGAAAAGGAAGAGAGGTATCGAGATTGTCCTTATCATCGGCGCTCTTGGATGTGCCAAGCTTCCACTTGCTAATAGCCTAAAAAGCATCCCTGCGTGTCAACAATATGCTAGAACACTTGCGGGAAGAAATGCAGAAAAATGCAGCGTCCTTGGGTCGCTCCGTGTTCTTAGGGTACACGAGGCTTTTGCTGGATCGTCGTATTCATTCATTTACAGACTGTAACCACCTATCTCACGGTTGTGAGACGTGGTTGTGGCTGAAATTTTACCGCGATTTCGCTAGAAGCAGGTGCAATTTTTCAGATTAGCACCCGCTCCCGGCGAAATCCTGCGGTTGTCCTTATGACAAATTTTTAATTATATATATAAATAGCTTATAAATTATTACATACATGCAGAGATATTATATTACAAGCCTAAACAGAAAAATGTGATTAAAATAAAGCTGGTGGGAATCGAACAAGGGTCTCCAACGCGGAAGCGCGGCAATATTCCATTCGGCTAAACTAAATAATATGATCCAGAAATTTATCACCCTTATGAAGTAAATACTTACATTAAATTATTCTTTAATTGTCCACAGTGATGGAATTTTTTAAATTCTAAGCACTATATCTTAACACAATCAAATATTTTTATATCGAGGTTAAAACATAATGTTTTGGCTTACTGTGGAAAACTTGTTTTTCAATTGTAGCTTGTCGAATTAGTCTAATTTATTGTAATAAGGATCTTTGCATCTAACCGCATTAAGCGATAGCTAAATTTAAGGAATTTCAGTAGAGCGTTGGTCGGCTGACATCGTTTACGCTCGGCTGCACTCGGTCCAACGCTAGGCTCGCTTACTAAGTCTGTATGCTGCCCATAGTTGGCGTTTAGTAACATTTCCGAATTGGGAATTCATGTGCACTCTAATGAGTCCACGTTCATCCAATAGTTCATCTATTTGAAACTGTTGAGCCTGTTCTCTTTGAGGTTTTACTTGTATGTAAGCAGATGAAAAATTTAATTGATATATTCCCATTGTAACGTCCATCCAATAATAAAAATAAAATCTTGGAAAGTAGGGTATATGATTTGCGTTTAACTAAACCCATCATGCGTTTCTCGTGTAAAAGTAGTCTATTTAACTCTAGCTTGAATCAAGTTGACGTTGACCTGGATTTAGAAGGGCGGGCATTTCATGATCAATATCCAAGTTTTCGAGTAAACGTAAAACATATCTGTACCCACGATCTAATATGAATATGTCTTCATTTTGAAATAATTCTCGAAGACCTGCCGCATTTATTTGAAATTCGTTTTAAAGCATTGATGCATCATTGTTCACATATTCACGATCTACAGTCTTTTATTCATTGATTGAACTATCTTCGACCTTTAATATTTCGAACAGTATTCACATTAGCAGAGCAGCGCTATGATTTCGCCTATTATTACTAGAACAGCGCCATTTTGTTGCACCTATTAGCTTTACTGGGATTACCAGTGTTACTAGTATTGTCAGTAATTGTGCTGACCACAGTTTATTGAAAAATTTGCACTTCATCTTCAAGTTTCAAGCGGGACATTAGATTCGCTCGTGGTCATATTTATCGCCTTCAGACGCAATTATCTCAAAAAAATTTGAGTTTTTGACCAGTTCCAAATTAGAAGTTTTTGATCAGGAGGCTTTGAACTATATTCTATTGCACTTTTAGCCAATCCGTGACCCGATTTTAATGTAAATTGTGCGGGTTCCTTTATCCTGATCCAGTCACAATTTTAGATTTTTATGTTCATACTGATGAAAAGGAACCAAGCTTATCTGTACATTGAATAAGAATATTTAACTGAATAAAAGTCAGTGGAGCTTCTCTTAGACATGAATAATTTCTCAGGTCATCAATGCCTTGGTATAGAATCAACGAACGAAATAGAATCGCGTTAAAACTGTAAGATTTTCATATTTGAACGGCGAAAAAATGTAATTTCTATTTTTGAAAAAGTATAAATTTACTTTTTAGCTATTGAGGAGCTAAACTCACGCAAAAAAGGCAATTAACAAAATGTGATTAAGTTTCGAGAAAATAGAGGAGAATATTTTATTCTCTCGAGGTGCATGTTTGAACGTGAAACCAAATTTCAGTTGGTAATAAATAATTCCATTTTTAATAAAAAAAATAAAAGTAACAGCCAACTTTCTAGATATACATTGTTTGAATTGAATCAGAAAAGTTTGATCGAAAAAATTCAAATTAGAATATTTTTAAAATCATACTTTACTGAAGGTGAACTTCTTAAAAACAATCCCAAGTTGAAATTGTTTATTTAATTTTAATTAATTAGATTTTTAATTTGTTTCCTTTTCTATGAAAAAAATTTGCAAGTCTTCTTTAATCGGACTGTCAGAAAGGCAGCTTTCACCTAAAGAGAAAACAAAAACAGACGTCTATAAATAACTAAAATTGAATAAACAATTTCAATCGGGAATATTTTTTTCTAAAGTCCGCCTTGAGTTCTGTTTTTAAATTAATAGCAATGAAGAATTAAAATATTCTCCTTGACTTTAAAAATCATTTTGAACAAAGCTTTTTTTATAACAATGATTTAAATTTTTATAATAACTTCGTAATAATGTAATTTAAGAAAAATTAGTCAACGGTCATATACGCCATGCTAAGTATCTTCATATGATAAATGTCAGGATTTAAAAATTTACAAAAAGCAATAAAAATAAATATTTTTCCAAATTTAGTTAAGGCGGAGATGTAGAGAATTTTTTTCAAGCCAACAAATCTTCGAAATAATTAAGGAATCTTATCATTTTATAAATAAAGACAAAGCGATAAGAGTCCAAAGTTTAATCAAATATAATACTTGTCTGAATTATACTTTTATACTTATATTTCAAATTTTTCTTATAAAAAATAATAATCGCTTCTATTTTATAAACTTTTATTTGTAATGAAAACTACCCCTTAAATAAATTTTCGTAAAAAATCGATATAACTCAAATCCCTAGCTAGGGCACAATTTATTTAAAAAATAAATGAATATAGTGCCAAGACAAAAATATTGAACAAATTTTTTCGGTTTAAGTCGAACTAGAAAGATTCGGAAAGCTGTGTACAATACATGTCCATGTTTTTTTTTTAAATTCAGCTTAAGAGTCAAATTTT
Organism: Belonocnema kinseyi; assembly: GCF_010883055.1. Lineage (NCBI taxonomy): Eukaryota > Metazoa > Arthropoda > Insecta > Hymenoptera > Cynipidae > Belonocnema > Belonocnema kinseyi. Next base: position 56,836,509 of record NC_046660.1, read on the forward strand.
TTGTCAAAGAACTTAACACGAAAATTCATTTGTTTTTCGCCAACTAGCATTAGATCAGGTATTCGCTTTTTTTCTTGAAATGTTTTAAGAAACATAAGTATCATCATGTCTGAAGGACAAGCGTATCACTTTAAAAATAAGAGATTATGATTTAGATATCGTATAAATATATCAGATAAAAGATCACCAGAATATTTATTGGATAATCTTAACAAAATGCTTTTTATACAATTTGTACCACATGTAACTTTTTAAACATTTTTAAGCCTTCCAAAAATAGTTATTTGTCTGAAAAAATTTGCATGTATTCCAACTGCTATTTTTTTCTTACTTCTTTTCAAGTTTGAAATAAAACCGAATTTAAACTGAATTCATGGTAGGCAGATCCAGAATTTGCGTTAGAGGAGAAAAAAATGTTCTTTCATAATTTCCTTGAAACTCAAAAATATTTTTTGAACTGTCATTTTTGTATCGATTTAGCGAGCAAAATAACTGAAAGGAACATTCTTACTTTTTTAAATTAAAAATAGGATTCTGAGTTACCTCTAAAATCATTATAATAAGGGCTTGGTCCATATAGTATGCTAATTTTCAAATCTTAAAGGCGTCAGAATTCATATAGATGTTTTGGATCACCCGTAACCACTAAGCTAGGCGAATAAAAGTGTGCAACAAAATTATAACAAGCACATTACAGATTTAAAACTAAATTTTTTTCTGAAACAAGATCTTCTCTTTCGCTCCACTGGAGCTTTTCACCGAGCTTTAGGATCCTCGTCAGGTGCTTTTCCCTTAAGCTACAAGAAAGATCGAAACAAAAAATCCTTTTCAGAAATACATGCCAGGATATTGTAAAGGATTCTTCTTCGTATGTTTGGCAGCTTGATGGAAATGCACCTGACCGGCCATAAAAAGTTCTGTGGTTCATTTTAAATCGGAGTGGAGGAAAAGATATTTTCCAAAAAAAAAAATAATTTAAAAACGTTTTATTCAACGCTCCGTGTAGGCTAACAAGAGTCTGAGAATGACTGTTAATCTCTGATTATACAGATTGTTAAAAAAAATTGACTTGTAACACCTGGAAAAATAATACGTGTATTTTTTAAAAAGGATTCTTCTGTCAATCATTACTAGCTTAAGGGAAAAGAACCCGATCAGCTATCGGGAAATCTGTGTTTCGATTTTAAGGTAGTTGTATTGTCAAAAGCCAAATACCTGACAAAAAATAGATTCCTATGATTATAAGAATCAAAATATTACAAACGATGTCATTCTGAATAAAAAGTGTTTTTATGAAAATATGAAAATTCACAACAAATAAAAATTAATGTTAACCTTTTCATTTTTCGATTTAACTTTTTCTGACCGCCGTTTCTTACCGATTTTTACAAAATGATTGCATTTTTATAAACGATATCTTATTTTTTCCAGGAAAACATAGATGAAGCTATGACCTCAAAATTTTTTCAATCAAATTTTTCTACAAAAGTATTCTTCTTTCGACCTCTCTAGTAGCTTAAGGGAAAAGCACTTGACCGGAAATCGAAAGTTCTGTGAACGATTCCCAGCGGATCGAAGTAGAACATCTAAAAAATGTCGAAAATTCGTTTAAAATTTATGTTTTTATCCGCTGATAACTGAGCTTCCTTAAAGAACACGAATTACATTTTACTTCTGGAACAGAAAGATGATTTTCAAAAAATGTTTTGAACTATTGACTATAAAATTCCGAAAATTCATCAAACAACTATTAAATATTTAATCGTAGATCTAATAGGATTCAGATTAAAATTCTCTGAAATATAACAATCAAAAAATATTTCAGAAACAAATTTTTTTATCTTAATTACATATAAATTGGTATTATTTACGATTGGTCATCAGAGAAGGTATCAGAATTGTGTATAATTTGACCCCCTGCCCCCAGTTTTTACTAAATGAGGTTTTTATGAATGCGTCTGTCTGTGTGCCTTTAGATTGTTACTTTTGTTAGCACGATAACTTTCGAAATAATTGACAGATTAGATTAGCCTTTGGTATACTCTTCAATTGTGCCTAAATAAAGGTCAAATTCGTTAGTCTGTCATTGTGGATAAAAATGAAAAAAGTGAGCGTATTTTGAAAATTTTCGAGTACACTTTTTTTTCTTCAAAAATTTTCTATACGGATATTCATAGTAATTTAACAGACGAACATTTTATCCTTGTGACTTTTTTTTATAAAACCAAAACTTACCAGAGTTATATCATTTACAAAATTAAAAAAAAAACGAAAATCAACATATTACGCCAAATAAAGTGCGATATGAAAAAAGTCAAGAGCGAAAAATATTCACTGTATTGGACACAAAAATTTAAAAAAAAAAGCCAATAAGATTTTTACGAGAGTTATCAAGCCTGATTTTTGGATCAGTTTTTCAACTTTCTTACAAATAAACATATCGGATGAAAAAACTGGCATTTTTTTTATTGGACGTTCCCGTTGGTCGTCAATAACAAAAAAAATGGTTGCAATCGCTTTATTTCCATAAAGTGATATTAGTTAAGGGTATTCCAATATTATAAAATTATATAAAAACAATTTTATAAACAAATTATTTATTGAACAATTTTTTTCTATGACTTTCCATAAATATACGTTTTTCAAGTTATACTGCAAAAGATTTCATTGAAAACATTATTAGATTTAAAAATTTCGCTTATTTTCATAATTGTTTCTATTATAAACAAAGATAATATACAAATGCAGTAACAAGGCATTTTTCGACATAAATATTCGCTGTTTTCGATGCCAATTTTAAAAAATTGAAAACATTGTGATATTTTCAGCTAAATTCATACTTCGTTGATTAAATTTATAATTTTTTAAACAAATTTATTAAACAAGTGCATTATTTGGGCATTTTTCGTCCGAAAAAATCGGTTTTTTCAATTCCAGTCTTTCAGATGGGAACTTGTGACAGGGTAAATTTGATTGACCTGTCAATTTTAAAAGGAAACTCAATTAATAATTCGCTAACGGCATGACCACGGTCAAGAACGGAAGTCTCGACCACAGGGCACTCATCTAAAATTGTTAATTGTTTCTTTATACCTTCTGAATCTTTGTTGCATGGTTTATCCACCACCTCCAAATCTCCGAGAACGATAACAACGCCACGTACTTAGGGAATGAGCTGACACTTGCAAGGGTTCGCTGAATATACCAACGACCAGGGTTAATGACTTATCACCAACCACATTTCCGCCATCTTGTGCCTCCAGTTTCCGATCTCAGCACGAGAATGTGAGCCTCAACTTCTCATCACGGGAGCGTTTTCACTCGGTGGAGTATTCAGTTTTCTCTCGCCACCTTGTCGCCGAGGTCTGATGTCACCAATACAACTGCCACTCCATGGTATGGCCACCTGGAACCAGTCCATTAACTATACCACTTTATTTACCGGATATCGTCACAGCCCAGGCTGGGCCAATTAAAAATCTCGCAGTACGTCGCCATCTTGGCAACACAGTAAACATCATACCAGGGATTTGTCGCACCACCTAATGCTACCCTGATCCTTCCACGTCACATTGGTCACATTGGCACGGACAATGGGGAAGATTTACAACCAATGATCGGAAACTTGGCAAGTGGGGTCTCATCGGTCTTCGGATGGAAAATCGTTTGGAAGTCTACATCGAGATTCCACAATGCAACAAGCCACCACCGTAAGGTTATAATATGTAAAATCGGTAACTCTGTTTACGCCGTAAGTTTAAGGAACTCGTGAAAATGCGCATGCGCGCCCTCTGTGATCGAAACTAGTTGATAGGCTATTTATACTTCTATATTAGAGCAAGCGATCCATGTGGATTATGGATGGATAGCAATGGAACCTGGTGATTAAATCTTGAACTCAATTTTCTGTTTCAGTTAAAGGTTTTTTTAATTTTCCCGCTCGAAAATTAGAGTTTCGGAGAATTACCAGAGTTTCGGATATTTTTAATTGTAGTTTCACGGAAATTCATAATCCACATTCATGCCAGGATTGTGCTAGCATTTACGTCGTCAAACGAGTAGCAGTTTAATGGAAATTATAGTTTTGTTTAGATCGGTCTCAGTAGGTGGCGCGCTGCCGAGAGGAGTTCTGAGAAATTCAAGTCAAGTTTATTTTATCGATGTGCCGGCGGTAAATAATGTATATATGACTTTCCATGCATTCACTTAGGACATAGATTTTTGGGCATTAGGCCTGTGAATGTGCTTTTTTGATTTTAATTATTATACTGCTCACTCTTGATTTAAATTTTCCCGCGCGAAACCGAGGCTGGCAAACTTCGAGATCTATTTAACCTTCTTCCGAAAATATTCATAAGGATTGGAATCGAATTCTAGTGTGGACATCGCTTTAGTTTATGCTGATAAATGGCACTATATTATCAAAAATAGTAGCTTGTAAAACCATGATCAAACGTACTTCTATTCAGTTATTAATCACAAGAATCACTTTACTTCCAGGCCGTTTTGTTTTGGAAACCACAGAAACTCACTTACTACTAATAGTTTATGGTGGATTGTACTGTTATTCAAACCTTTTAATTAGCTTTCATCAATTAATGCCGGATTGTTCTTCTTTCTCCTATTAATTGGCGTTGGATTTTCAAGACCCCCGCCCCCGTGAGATACCCGTGCTTATCCTCACCCTGAGATCTTTCCTTTTGTACTTCCCCAGTAATTCTCCTGACCCTTTCCTGAGATTTTACAGACTTCCTTCCTGAGATCTTCCCGACTCCTCCCCTGTTTTTCCCTCGTTTCAGGTTCTAGCGACTTTTATGTTTAATTTATTTTGCTAGGCCATGTGTTACTCTTTGGGTATTTTATGTGATTTTTAGGGGTTCTGGCTGGCCCCCAATTCAATTTGACCATGTACGTATATGTACATGTGTGAGCATATACATATACGTATATATTACATTTACCGATCTGCCATTAGAAAGGTGCAATAAACCACCTTCACAAACTTCATAACAATTTCAGCAACATTCATAATAAGTTGATAAATTTTACGATTTTTTCAAACAAGATTAATCAACAAATGCATTAATCATGTAATTATTTAAAGCAAATTTAATAAACAAATGTATTACTGGGGCATCTGTCGACGAAAAAAATCTGTTTAGTTTCGATGCTAGACTTTTAATTTAGACCTTCATAATAAATTCGGCAGCATTCATGATAAGGTGATAAATTTTACAATTAAAAAAAAATTAACAAACAAATGCATTATTCGGGCATCTTTGGATGGAACAATTCGTTTTTTTCGATGTCAGGCTTTTCAATGGGGAACCTCATGATGATTTCAGTAAAATTCTTAATCGGTCGATAAATTTTATATTTTAGAAGAACAAATACAGTAAACCAAATGCATTATTTGCAAGCATCTGTCAATGAAATTCTTATTTTCGATATCTGAATTGAAAAAGTTTCCATAGAAAAAAACGAATTTTTCTGTAGACAAATCCCTGATTAATGCATTTTTTGATTAAACTTTTTTTTAAAAATCGTCCAGTTTATCAACTTATTATAAATGTTGCTGAAATCCTAACGAAGTTCCCAAAAAATAAAATTTTGTACTCCAAAAACGAAATTTTAAACCAAGTAGTTCAACATCCAACAAAAACGGTGATATTACAATCAAAGAGATGAATTTCCTACCAAAAAATTCGAATCTTTAACAAAAAATATATATTTTTAACCGAAAAGATTAACTTTTCAATAAAGTTATAAATATTTCCCCCAAAAAATGAAGTATTAACCAAATACTTTCTATCAATCGGACGACTTTGAAACAAAATAAATCAACTCTCAGTAACATAAATAAATGTTTAACTAAAATAGTTAATCTTTCAAAGAACAAAATGGCGTTTAAAAAAAAATTGAAGTTATAACAAAAAGTTGAATTTTAAGCAAAGAAGATTAATTTTATACTGAAAAAGACGAATTTTCGACCAAAAAGATGGATTTGAAACCATGAACATTAGTTTTCTACAAAATACATTAATTTTTAACCAAATAGTTGAATTTCAAACGAAGAACAAACGAATTTTAAGTTAGGCTTCAGTAATAACTATAATAGTCTACATTGTTTCAATTGTCCAGCGATATTTTTAGTTGTAATGTGTAATTTATATAAAATTAAAAATTTTTTAATTAATTTATTATTTAATCTAAAATTTAACTGTTCCATTTTTACTTTAAAATTTATTTTTTTCAGCTGAGTATTCATGTATTTTATTAAAATTAGTCTTTTTGGTAGAAAATTAATGTTCCTGGTTACAATATTGTGTTGATTGATAGAAAAATGATCTTGTTGGTTGGAAATTTATCTTTATGGTTAGAAATTCAAGTCTTTGGTTAATAATTCAATTTTCGGAGGAAATATTTATAATATTATCAAAAATTTCACCTTTTTGGTTAAAAATATATATTTTTTGTTAAATATTTCAATTTTTGGTAGGAAATTCATCTCTTTGATTGTAATATCACCGTTTTTGTTGGAAGTTAAACTACTTAGTTCAAAATTGCGTTATAAGGCTGAAAAAATTTAATTTTTTGGGAACTTCATTAGGATTTCAGCACCATTCATAATAAGTTGATAAACTGTACGATTTCTTTAAAGAAATTTATTGAACAAATGCATTAATCAGGGATTTGTCTACAGAAAAATTCGTTTTTTTTATGGTGACTTTTTTAATTCAGATGTCGAAAATAAAAATTGTATTGACAGTAATGCCCCAGTAATGCTTTTGTTTATTAAATTTCTGTAAAAAATCATATGATTCATGCATTTCTTGATTAAACTTCTTTGAAAAAATCATAAAATTTATCAACTTATTATGAATGATGCTGAAATTGTCATGAAGTTCCCAACTGAAAGACTGGCATTGAAAGAACCGAATTTTTCGGACGAAACATGCCCGAATAATGCACTTCTTGATAAATTTGTTTAAAAAATCATAACTTTAATCAACGAAGTATGAATTTAGCTGAAAATATTACAATGTTTTTAATTTTAAAATAGTTGCATTGGAAACAGCGAATATTTCTGTCGAAAAATGCCTTATTACTGCATTTTTATATTATCTTTGTTTATAATAGAAATAATTACAATAATAAGCGCAATTTTTAAATCTAATAATGTTTTCATTGAAATCTTTTGCAGTATAACTTAAAAAAAAACGTATATTTATGGAAAATCGTAGAAAAAGTTTGTTCAATAAATAATTTGTTCATGAAATTGTTTTTCATAATTTTCTAATATTGGAATATCCTTAACTAATGTCGCTCACTTTTTTCATTTTTATCCACAATGACTGGTTAACGAACTTGACCTTTATTTTAGGACACTAAAAGAGTATACCAAAGGCCAATCTAATCTGTCAATTCTTTCGAAAGTTATCATGCTAACAAAAGTAAGAATCTACAGACACACAGAGACGCATTCATAAAACCCTCACTTAGTAAAAACTGGGGGCAGGGGGTCAAATTATACACAATTCTGGTACCTTCTCTGATGAGAATGTAAAAAGTCGGACAACGAATTATTAACTAAGAGCTCGAAAAAGTTTCTAAAATTACATGTATCTTATTTCTAATATTTTCTTTTATTTAATTGACAACTCGACCACGGTTTGAATGAAAAATTTGTAATTTATAAAGGTGCACATTTTTTTGATAAAATTTTTTTTTTAATGCATCCTATTCTGGATATAGTTTATTTTTGCATCAAAATAATTAAAAATCTGCGTGATTTTCATTTTTAGTCAATTTTGAATTGAGGATTTAATCTAAAATTATTCCCATACAAATGTAAAATTGATAAATAATTAAAACTTTGGAGAAAAAAATCATTTAAATTTCTGATTCAAATAATCAAGTCGTTTATTTTTAGGTGGTTTGGGGTACTTCTATTAGGAAATAAAATACCAGCAATTACCAATCCTAAATAATACCAATTTATATGTAATGAAGATAAAAAAATTTGTTTCTGATATTTTTTTAATGTTATATTTAAGAGAATTTTAATCTGAATCCTATTGGGTCTACGATTAAATATTAAATAGTTGTTTGATGAATTTTCCGAATTTTATAGTCAATAGTTCAAAACATATTTTGAAAAACGTCTTTCTGTTCCAAAAGTAAAATGTAATTCGTGTTCTTTAAGGAATCTGTGTTATCAGCGGATAATAACATAAATTTAAAACGAATTTTCAACATTTTTCATATCTTTTACTTTCTCCGCTGGGAATTGATCACAGAACTTTCGATTTTCGGTCAAGTGCTTTTCCCTTAAGCTACTAGAGAGGTCGAAAGAAGAATACTTTTTTAGAAAAATTTTATTGAAAAAATTTTGAGGTCACAGCTGCATCTAGTCTGAAATGCCGTTAAGAATTCATGTTGTTCTCTCTTTAGATCTCTTCAGTAGCTTAAGGGAAAAACACCCGAGCGGCAGTCAAAAGTTCTGTGGTTCTCTTCCCAACCAAGCAAAGGAAAACACTTTTCTTACAAAAAACTTAAGTTTAATTTTTCTGACGGTTGCTTCTTACTTATCAGTTTTTCCGGGAAAACATTGTGTTAAACGCTACTGTTTCCAATTTAAAAAGTAAATAAATAATCTTAAAATATAATTATTTGTTTGAAAAATGTTCTTGTGAAAAAATGGCTGTAACGATTTAGAACCAGAAAAGAAGCCATAGAAGCCCTGCAAAAATTTACTTTTGGAATTAGAAACAGTAGAGTTTTAGAAAATGTCTTCCAGGAAAAAATAAGCTCTCGTTTATTAAAATGCAATCATTTTGTAAAAATCGGTAAGAAGCAGCGGTCAAAAAAAGTTAAATCGAAAAATGTAAAGGTTAAAATTAATGCTTGTTTATTGTGAATTTTCTTATTTTTCATAAAAATAATTTTTTATTCGGAATGACATCATTTATACTATTTTAAATCTTATAATCATAGGAAACTATTTTTTTCAGGTATTTGACGTTTGGCAATAGCCAGGTGTTACAAGTCAAATTTTTCGAAGAATCTGTATAATCAGAGAGTAACAGTAATTTCTAGCGTCTTTCTAGACTACACGGAGCGTTGAATAAAACATTTAAAAACATTTTTTTTTCTGGAAAAATATATTTTCCTTCGCTCCGATTCAAAATGAACCACAGAACTTTCTATGGCCGGTGAGGTGCATTCCCATTAAGCTGCCAAACATACAAAGAAGAATCCTTTACATTATCCTTCCATGTATTTCTGAAAAAGGATTTCTTGTATCGATTTTTCCTGTAGCTTAAGGGAAACGCACCTGACGAGGATTTGAAAGCTCGGTAAAAAGCTCCAGTGGAGCGAAAGAGAAGATATTGTTTCAGAAAAAAATTTAATTTTAAATCTGTAAAAAGCTTGTTATAATTTTCTTGCACACTTTTATTAGCATAGTTTAGTGTGTACGGGTGATACAAAACATCTATATGAATTCTGACCCCTTTAAGATTTGACAATTAGCATACTATATGGACCAAGCCCTTATTATAATGATTTTAGAGGTAACTCAGAATCTGATTTTTAATTTAAAATAGTAAGAATGGTCCTTTCAGCTATTTTTCTCGCTAAATCGATACAAAAATGACAGTTCAAAAAATATTCTTGAATTTCAAGAAAATTAAGAAGGAACATTTTTTTCTCCTCTAACGCAAATTCTGAATCTGCCTACCGTGAATTCAGTTTAAATTCGATTTCATTTCAGAAGAACTTAAAAAGAATTAAGAAAAAATAGCAGTTGCAATATATGCAAATTTTTTTGGACAAATAACTATTTTTGGAAAGCTTAAAAATGTTAAAAAAGTTACATATGGTGCAAATTGTATTTAAAGAACTTTGTTGAGATTATCCAATACATATTCTGGTGATCTTTTATCGTATATATTTATACGATATCTAAATCATAATCTCTTATTTTTAAGGTGATAAGGTTGTCCTTCAGATATGATAATAATTATGTTTCTTAAAACATTTCAAGAAAAAAAGCGATTACCTGATCCAATGCAAGTTTGCGAAAAACAAATGAATTTTCGTATTAAGTTCTTTGATAAAAAAATTTACTCATTAGCTGAATTAAAAAAAAAACGTTGACATGTATTCTACACAGCTTTTCGACTGTTTCTAATTCGACTTAAACCGAAAAAATTTGTTAAACATTTTTGTCATGGCACTATATTTATTCATTTTTTAAATGAATTGTGCCCTAGCTAAGAATTTCAGTTATATCGATTTTTTACAAAAATTCATTAAAGGGGTAGTTTTCATTATTAACGAAAGTTTTTAAAAGAGAAGTGATTATTATTTTTTATAAGAAAAATTTGAAACATAATTATAAAAGTATAATTCAGGCAGAAGTATTATATTTGATCAAACTTTCGATTCTTATCGCTTTGTCCTTATTAATAAAATGATAAGATTCCTTAATTATTTCGAAGATTGGTATCTTGAAAAAAATTCTCTGCATCTCCGCCTTAACTAAATTTGGAAAAATATTGAATTTTATTGCTTCTTGTACATTTTTGAGTCCTGACATTAATTATATGGAGATTCTTAGCATGGCAGATATGTCCGTTAACTAATTTTTATTAACTAACATTATTACGCTGTTATTATAAGAAATTTAATTATTTTTATAAAACGAGCATTGTTCAAAATGATTTATAAAGTCAAGGAGAATATTTTAATTGTTCATTGCTATTAATTTCAAAAAATACTCAAGGCGGACTTTACAAAAAAATTTTCCCGATTGAAATTGTTTATTCAATTTTAGTTATTTATAGACGTCTGTTTTTGTTTTCTCTTTAGATGAAAGCTGCATTTCTGACAGTCTGATTAAAGAAGACTTGCAAATTTTTTTCATCGAAAAGGAAACAAATTAAAAATCTAAGTAACTAAAATTAAATAAACAATTTCAACTTGGGATTGTTTTTTAAGAAGTTCACCTTCAGTAAAGTATAATTTAAAAAACATTCTAATTTGAATTTTTTTCGATCAATCTGTTACTTTTATTTTTTTAATTAAAAACGGAATTATTTATTACCAACTGAAATTTTGTTATCACGTTTCAACATGCATCTCGAGAAAATAAAATATTCTCCTCTATTTCCTCCAAACTCAATTACATTTTGTTAATTGCCTTTTTTGCGCGAGTTTAGCATCTCAATAGCTAAAAAGTAAATTTGTACTTTTTCAAAAATAGAAATTACATTTTTTCGCCGTTTAAATATGAAAATCTTACAGTTTTAAATTTTCGATTCTATTTCATTTGTTGATTCCATACCGAGGTATTGATTACCTGAGAAATTATTAATGTCTCAGAGAAGCTCCACTGATTCTTATTCAGCTAAATATTCTTATTCTATGTACTGACAAGCTTGGTTCCTTTTTATCAGTATGAACATTAAAATCTAAAATTGTTACTAGATCAGGATAAAGGACCCCGAACAATTTACATTCAAATCCGGTCCCGGTAAAATTGGCTGAAAGTGCAATATAATATTGTTCAAAACCTTCTAATGAAAAAATTCTAATTTGGTACTAGTCCAAGAAATCAAAAGTTTTCAAGATAATTGGGGCTGAACGCGATAAATATGACCACAAGCGAATCTAATGTCCCGCTTGAAACTTAAAGATGAAGTGCAGATTTCTCAATAAACTGTGGTCAGCCCAATTACTGACAATACTAGTAACACTTGTAAGCCCAGTCCAGCTAATAGGAGCAACAAAATGGCGCTGTCCTACTAATAATAGGCGAATTCATAGCTCTGTCCTGGCAATGTGAATACTGTTTAAAATATTAAAGGTGAAAGATAGTTCAGTTAATGAATAAAAGTCTGTAGATCAGTCCAATTATCAAAGGAAAAGCCAATACAGCTACTAAATAAAATGTAGTCTCACTGCCTGAGTAATGTAAAGATGTTTTAAAAAAATCAAGGCAAAAGACATTCACGATATTCTGGACATTTATTCAGATCGCAATTCGTCGCCGTGGTAATCTCAATAATCATCAAAGAGGTCTCGGTGGCTCAGAGGATGGCGTTTCGGTCTTCCATGCAGGAGGTCTGGGCTTCGATCCCTGAACCAGCACCAATGGAAATTTTTCTATGTACTTCTACCGGGTCTTCGGTGGTTCGGAATCCACCTTAAACTGTAGGTCCCCTAAAAGAATTGATGCCATACCAAGGATCAACGGGCTCCGTACGGGGGCAGCAACGCAGGATGGTTGCTGGAAGCTTTCGAGCAATGAACATACACATACGTACACTTATACCACCCCTTAGGTTGTGCTTCGAATCTGTGCATCTAACTGAGGACCTCAGAGGGATCGCTTCCCCACCCTAGCATGCTGTTGCGGCTTGCGGATTGCGCATTGCATAGCTGGCGAGACTCACTTTGATTACCGGTGACAAGGAACGGCGTCCCTTGTTCTGCGATGGTTGGGCCTGGCACCTGAGAGGTTTAATCTCAGAATATTGGTAACAACGGAAATCCCCCGAGATCCAAAAAAAAAACACTCGACGAAGATGGCCGGTTTCGGAGTATTGCCTTGAGACTGAACACGGGTGTGGCACAATAGGCTTTGTGGCTTGAACGCTAGGGGGTGTTTCACGCCCCCCCCACCCACATTATAACAAACCAACCAATCTGAATCCTCCTCTTCAAGAGATACAACATAATACTCGTATATGTGTAAATTGCAATCGGAGTATTAACGCGGAAACACGTGAAGGAGAACAGAATGAAAAGTCTTTAAGAATAAATGAAATTAAACACAAGAGGCATGGCTCTTGCATATTTTGCAATCGGTTGGACGATTTTGTAAGACTTTCTATCAAATACTGGATTAATATTCTTATTATGAAAATATCTACGTCCCCGAATCAGCTCGCTGCTGTTTTCAGCATTTAGACACTTAAGGCTTTGTACCGCATATTTTCAAGGACGGGTTACAATTCGTAAATAGGTCTTATCGTTTATTCGGCACATAACTGCAGAACTTCTTGCAGAGTTTACGTCAATCAGCCAGAATTGATGAGCCTCATTTTGACAATGAAGAAAGCTTCTCAGAAGATGAATTCAGAGCCATAAGCCCAATAACACATGATCAGTTTATAAAGCTGTACACCTTTTGTTCCTCACAATTTTGGATTTGACGCAATTGGAAGAGAACAATACGTAGAAATACATGTGACGGATTTTGCAAAAAGGCTCTATAAACCTAACCTTAATGATCCTATTGCAATTGCATACATCGATGAAACGTATATATGTATGCATAAATTCAGTAACTTCAGAACACAAAGGCAGTCATACTACATGCATAAGGGACTTCATTTAATTGAGTTAGCCCTTGTTGTAGCTCCAGATGTATATATAATAGATATCCATGGCCCGTATTTTTCGGACTCTAGGAATAATGACGCATCAATGCTTTAAAACGAATTTCAAATGGATGCTGCAGGACTTCAAAATTGATTTCAAAATGGAGACATATTCATAGTCAACGTCAACTTGATACTCAAGCTGCAAATTACTCTCGGATAATTACAAAGACAAGGTGGCTAGTAGAAGCGTGCAATGTTCATATAAAATCCATTTTTAAATTCTTTGAAGGAACTATTTCCGTGAACCATACGATCAACATCGGAGACTTTGACCAAATTGCCAGCACGATTCTCAACGTATATCGAGAGCCAATCGCTATGGAAGAAGCAACTACTAAAGTAGTGACAAGAATGTTAGAAAAGTTTCGTACACCTAATGTTATTTAAGCTAGAGTTAAATAGACAACCTTTACACGAGAAACTCACGGTGGGTTTAGTTAAACGCAAATCAAATAGCCAACTTTTCAAAATTTCATTTCAATTATTGGATGGACCTTATAATGGGAATATATCAACTAAAGCTTACACCTTCTTACATACAAGAAAAACTTTAAAGAGAACAGGCTCAACAGTTTCAAATAGACGAACTATTGGATGAACGTAGACTCATTAGAGTGCACATGTATTCCCAATTCAGAAATGTTACCAAATGCCAACTATGGACAGCATACATTGAAGAAGACTTTAACAGGAAAGAGAATGAGGACTTTGCCCATGAAGAACCTATCGAACCTATCATAGGGTATTATTGCACACGTAAAACTGAAGCTAGAACCCTTGGTTCAAGTGCCCATATTCCAAGCATGAAAATCACAGCGTTGACAAGCTTATCTTAACTGACTGAACTGATAATATTTCTTGCTTTTGTTGGTTGTACTGATCTATAGTCTTGTTTTGACCGGCTGGACTTATATGATGTCTTGCCTCTGTTCACTGGACTGATTTATACCCTGAGAAACTTTGTAGTGGGAAAGTTACTAAATTAGGGTACAATCGAGGGACCAGGGCGATAATTCGTATATTTTAATAGAATAATCGTAAGCTATGCTATTTTATATGAAATTTTCCTATTGATAATACGAAGTCTTAGTATTTTTTATAGTAAAATCCTAAATAGGATAAATTAGTGGAGATATAATTAAATTATAGAAAAAGAGTAGAAGTAATAAGCACCTAAAATAAAATAAAAGACTACATTTGTAAGAGGAATTGCTATTCTCTGTAGGAATATGAATTATACTATGACACTTTCTATTTTCTTGTATTATGGAGTAAGACAAATTCGGAAGATCGCTTTTGAATATTAGTAAGTGACTAGGTAAGCGAGCCTAGCATTGGACCGAGTGCAGCCAAGCGTAAACGATATCAGCCGACCAACTCTCTACTGAAATTCCTTAAATATAGCAATCGCTTAATTTGGTTAGATGAAAAGATCCTTATTACAATAAATTAGGATAATTCGAAAACTTACAATTGAAAAACAAGTTTTCCACAGAAAGCAAAAAATTATTTTTCAACCTCGATATTAGGATATTTTATTGTGTTAAGATATAGTGCTTAGAATTTAAAAAACGCCATCATTGTGAACAATTATAGAATAATTTAATGTAAATCGATTTGAGTGCTAGAATTTAGTTTATAAGAGTGATAAATTACTGGATCACATTATCTAGTTTAGCCGAATGGAATATCGCCGCGCTGACGCGTTGGAGTCCAGTGTTCGATTCCCACCAGCTTTACTTTAATCACATTTTTCTGTTTCAGTTTGTAATATAATATTTCTGCATGTATATAATAATGTATAAACTATATATAGTCATGTGTACTGTACAATTGCAATTTAAATGAAGATAATAATGCGAAAGAGTTCAAAATCCCATGATAAATATGTCTGCATTTACCTCGCATGCTCGTGTAAACGCGACGCGGCACATGTGGGTTCATTTTTATCGTCTGCTAATCTGACTGCACCAATTTTCACTAAGTCGCTTACTCAATCAGTGCGCCGGGCTCTTTCGTCGTTATTATAATCTTTTGCAGATATTGCAATTTTATGTAGAAGTAAATGTAACATTCTAAAATTTTATTCCAATCACTTTTGTAGTTCGACATGTAGTTTCTAGTTACTACTGGGAGTAGTGAACATTACAAAAGTTCCGCTATGTCCCTCCATTGCAAACTGAAAATAGTAAAATCTAGTCTGATTTTTCGCAAATATTGCAGCAAAATTTTTCTCCGTGTAGTCTTGTCTTAACTGACTGTGCTAATAACATGTCTAGCCTTTCTTGGTTAGACTGATTCATAGTCTTGCCTTAACCAACTGGACTAATAACATGTCTCGCCTTTGTTAGTTAGACTGCTCTATAGTCTTGTCTTAACTGTCGGGACTAATAACATGTTTTCTCTTTTTTGGTTGGACTGACCTATAGTTTTATCTTAATTATCTGGACTACAAAATCTTTGGAGTTCTAAAATGTCTTTTTCCTTAATTATTTTCAAAAAATCTTCACATTGCCAGGATAGTCCTATTACATTGACTTTAGTAGCTGGACTGGTTTTTCATTTGCTAATTGGACTGATCTACAATTTTGTATTCATAGAGTGAGCGGCCTTCCACCTTTGATATTTCGAACAGTATTTACATTACCAGGACATCCCCATGATTTGCCTATTATTACCAGGACAGCACCATTTTATTGTCCCTACTAGCTGGACTGGTCTTACCAGTGTTCCTAGTATTGTTATTGATTGTGAAGATTATAGCTTATTGAAAAATCTGCACCTTATCTTAAAGTTACAAGTAGGACATTAGATTCGCTCTTTGTCATATTTTTCGCGTTCAACTCCTCATATTACAAAAAATTTTGATTTTTTGGACTAGTACCTATAAGTATTTTTTAATCAGGAGGCTTTGAACTATATTATATTGCAAGTTCAGCCAATTTGACCGAGGCCGGATTTTAATGTAAATTGTGCGGGGTCCTTTGAACAAGGCCTATTTAATCAAAATAAGTTGAGTCACTTGAACTGAATTTTAGGATTGTCAAAATAAAATACTGATCTGTTAGCCTCTCGGTTGAAAAAGAAAAATTATTTGACTCTATAAACGAAAATTCCTTTTCATCGTGAAAGGGATCTGCCATGTACAACATTTTTTCTAAAAAAAAATCTATTTTAATTAACGATGTAAATAATTTAACTAGCAAATTTTAGAGTTTAGTTCATAATTCAGAGAATTTTTGGTATTATCCTGACTTGTCTACAAGAAATTTCAAGGCTGTCTTATCACACAATGACAACGTGTACACTCCTATTACTATATCCAATTTCACAGTATTAAATGAAAACTCTGTAAATGATTTCAATGAAACTACGATACGACGATCATAAACGGTTATTATATGGAAATCTGAAAACAATATCCATTGTACTAGGACGACAAAATGGTTTCATAAAATATCCATGGTTTTATGTGAGTGGGGCAGTCATTAAAAGATGAAATAGAGAAGCTTTTAGATACCTTTTTCAAATGTTTCTAAGACATTCCCAGGCAAGAAAGGATGAAAGAGTTTTAGATCGTCTAAAAATCAGGACTCTTTTCAAATATGAAAATTTCTAAGAACTTATGACGGATACTAAAAAAGCTGCTTGGCAAATTTTCAGAAAGGTGAGTAAACCTTTCTTAGGCAATACGAAAAGTCCATAATACAAAAAGTTTGTTGAAAAAATGGTAACTGCTTTTTGAATCATAAATTACTTGATAAACTTAAAGTAACAATTTATGGATTCATACGTGGATTTTTTTTCCTGAAAATTGAGGTCATTTCAGTGAAGAACTGATTAAGAAATTTCACCAAGACCTTAAACATTCTGAGAAGCAATATAAAAATATGAAATATATCAAAGAGCGAGTTTATCACTTTTGATTTCAATGGTTCACAGGTTTATAAATGCGTATGTCAACCAACAACATCAACCTACTAGATCTAAAATCCTAGATACACAAATTAAACTTTTACAATTCCTAGACATATTAGTTCGTGTTTCTTCTACTTTCAACCTACCTTTTCGCCTACCGCCAACCGACTTTATCTTTTCCAACCGTCCTCACAAACCGTATACTTACATGCCTTCAATCTTTATACAAAAAGCCTAGGTGTGGAAATGCTGGAACCACAAACCTCTTTTCTCTAACGTCCTGTCTATCCTCTTTTTCGCAGACTCTTTTTTACAAACCGTATACTAGGTCAAGGATATAAGCATATTGTAGGTTTACAATTTGTAAAGTTAGAAAACCAGAAAGAAAAATAGAAAAATAAGAGAGAAGAAGGAAACGGAGAGAATTGAACAATCTATAATTTGGAGATCTAAAGCTTTTAGATCTACGGCTTCTGGAAGAAAAAGAGCTAGAGAGATAGCGAAATCGGAAGTGGGGAAGAACCGAAGGAAAAAGGGAACGAAGACAGTTTTGGTTAGTCTAGAATTTGTACAATTATAATTTTTGTGTCTTGAATTTGAATGTTTGTATTACTTCTGCCTAGAGCTTTTACTTATAAGTTTTTTAGCTTTCATTTTCGTTGGATTTGAAAACTTATGGCTTGTAGAGATCAAAGAGGTTTTAAAGAGCTTTTCTAGTGGTTTTAGAATTTGCACATTTAGTGTTTTTGTGTGTAGTGCTCAGACAAAAAGGATTTGGATTTTTACGGTTTGTAGAATTCAATGAGGTAGAGCGAGGAGTGTTAGGGATGTTTTAGAACAGATGGGAAGGAGAATTTGTTTATCAAGGGGTTTGTAGGCTTAGGGTTTTTGGGTTTATGGGTTCGTAGTTATTTGGATTGTTGAAATTTTAATTTATAGGAAGAGAGTTACGTGGATATGAGCAGAGCCATGTTTTTGCATATGGAAAAATCGATTCTCTGCCATTTTTTGCGATTGACGAAAAATTCTGCTATGCTGGAAAAATATTTTTTATCCTTCATCAGCTGTTGATCTTGATGCGACGACGTATGTACAGATTTTTATTTTTAGGTTGTATCACTTCGTTAATAATGCCTCATATACAGTATGAAAGTTAAGACGAATATAACAAAAACTATACTAGGAGCGACTGACATCCATGAAAATGACACAATTAGATAAGCGAAAAAAGAATCTACGAAATTACAGGGCAAGGCCGGCTAAATACTCGCGTCTGTTTCGGGTTCGGAGCAACCAAAGGTTGATAGCTCTGTAATATATCGCGCAAGTGTGTCATCAACAGTTAGTGGCGGGGAAACGGGAAGACGAAAAAAAAATGTTGTGAGCCGATACTGCCGCAGCGGAAGGCGAACGACGGAAGATGCCTCTCTTGGAGGGAGATGAGTGTCCAGAGTAGAGGTCCAGAGATAGGGACAAGAGAAGAAAACTAAAAACGGGGATTTCACATTAGAAAGCGGTCCGAGTCCAGAGAAAAACGAAAATGCTTTCTAGGTGTGGAGCTCAGCAGTGGTGACGAGAACGCCTCAGGTGGACCCTCGGACGGGAAAAGCAGAACTTCGTCAACCGAGCAAGGGCTAACAAGGTAATCGGCTGACATCCTGGAGTGGTTTCGATGAAAGAATGATCAATAAGATCGGTCGATCGTCTTGGTTTCAGCCAGCCGATTGCTCGGGATTTACTGAATGAGTATGGCCTCGGTTTGGGCGACTCCTCCTTATGATACGAACTAGCTGACGAATGGCCGGGTCAAATTATCTCCAGTAAGGAACGTGTGAGAACAAGCGCCAAGCTTGGAAAACATTTTAGATGTTGCGGAAGGCCCTCGTGTGGTCGGCACGAGAAGAGGCAGAGAACAAGGCGGTGCGTCGCCACGGAATTCACTTTTGATCGACTTGGAAACGAGATAGAGGTTTCGAAAGCGGTTAAGTGCGGTGATTCCGGCATCATTAGGAACGTTTTTCGTGGGTGCGCGGTCGCCTGCTGCGGACGGGAACGTGGTGACAAGCCCCGTCCGAAATAACATCGGGCTCCTTCAGGCCGCACTCCAAAATTGCGTATCGCTGCTCCTCTGCTCGCCGCGTGAGAGTTCTTCATGTCTTCTGGTTTGGACGTATCTTTTTGTCGCTCCCTGTCATCATGAGTGTACGAGTTCTCGGCATGATATAGACGCTTGTGAATGGAAGTAAACGAAGCTCACTTGATATTCAGTTAAGCCCTTCGGCCTTCGCAGTACAGTAAATGTGCGTAGAATTTGCAATTGGTTTATCAATAATATTTTATTTACTTCTTCCTCAGTTTCCGTCTTAAGAACTAAAAGACACACTTGAGAATAAGGGTGACCTCGCGCCGCTGTGAGGAGTAGAGCAAGCTATAGAGCGATTCTGTCCAAGGGATAGAGGGCTACACAGTAGTAACTAACCTGTGTCAAATAGAGAGAGAGAGAGAGAGAAATGTGAAGGCGATAATTGAATAAGAAATTGCAAATTGCTGAACTGCAGGACTTTTGTCATCTTATTTTATAAGAGTCAGGGAGTCACAGCAAAAGCTGCTGAATCAAGCGAATATTCAAGCAGAACTGAAGGGCAGAAATTCAAAACTGTATAAGCTATTCTCAAAATTTTTTGAGCCGGAGGAAAAACATTTGCATTTTCAATATTTTATTAATTTTTGAACTATTAGTAGATTATCAACAAATATATAACGGGTAAAAATTTTAAGCATATTCGATAAATATTACGAAAGAAAGATCCTTTAATAATTTGTCCACGTATAAATCATGGGGGTCCGGAAATTCAAAGCTGTTTCATCTTTTGCCTGAAAATAATATAGAATAATAATTTCCTTAGTTCTAATAAGAATAATATTAATCTTAATAATGAACCCTAGGCAAATATGAAACATAAACACACAGTTTTTACAATTAATGTTAGGAAATATTGATATATGTGTGCGTGTGTGTATGTATTTAATAAGTGCTTATTAGTTATTTTCCAGGTAGAGTTAATGGTTGTTTACTTACTTTACTTACTACTTAATCGCAACGTTAATCTTAAACAAGAATAATGTTTCATTATGTGCTGCACTTTAATACCTTCCTAGTCTCAAAATTATTACTTCCAATACGTCTGAGAAAGAAAGAAAGCTGAGGAAAGGAAGACAAAGAGCACTTAAAGGAAGGGGAGAGCGTATACGTCAGTTTGAACTTTTAGCGAGCGCGCTATCGTAAAATTGATGTCAACTGCACAAATACTGCTCCCCTACACGTACCACTTATTACCATGCCCTGAGCTTCCACCTATTCCAATACCATTTTCTCTCTCTCTCTTAACTCTCGGCAGAGATTTTGCAAAGAAGTTTTCGTTATAAGCACCTTTATTTAGAAGTAAATTACGTATCCTGTGCTATTTTATTTGATTTTTTCCACATTTATATTGTTCCACAGTGGGGCAGAATCGCGAAAGGTTGGCCAAATCTATAAACTGGGCCAAATTATGTTACTCGGTGGTTTTTGTGGTCGCTGATGACGAATCCTGTTATCAAAAATTTAGAAAAGAAAATAATGGATCCGATATGTCGGATGAGTATTCTAAATAAATAAGGGGTTGTTTTGGGAGTTGTTGAATATTATTGATAAGTTTATAGCATAATCTATGTGTTTAGGAAGGTGATCCGGGGCTTCTCTGTTTAGTTAAAAAATTTAGTAGTTATTTCACACGGAAACACTTTAGAATTCTTTTGTTAACTTGGAGAACACTGAATGTCGTAAAATATACGAAAAGCGCTCGCTCAAGGTAAATTACAGGGCACGCCCGCCACAGCGTTAAGGGAGGTAGACAGATACTGATGTTCGTGACAAACTCGGCATTCTTGTACCAGCTAGGAAAGCGTAATATGGCAGCAGCACGTGATCACGTGTTGGTTTCGTGCCCGTCGAAGAAATTTTCGGGCCCTAAGCGGCCTAGGCGAGAAACGAAGAGTGAAGCTAACTATGATTCACTTAGGGTGAACAAACACGTATTTTAAAAACACCTTAAAATCGGCACTTCATCTCGCAGGCCCTTCACTCAAGTTTCCTCTCGTAAGTTTGAGTAGGACAATAGCCTAAAGAAAGTCAATCGTAATATTTTTTGCGGGTGGGTTTGGCTTTGAGGTTGCAAAGTTATGATACTTTCGCACTGGCGAAAGCACCTATCACAAGGACAATCAATTGTATAGAATACTCTAAGTACATTCCCCGCAACACCTTTATAAGGTCTGGATACCTCTTGTTTCTTTCCTTCTTCTTGGCTGCACTGTTGTAATCGACTAAGGCTGAGAATTCGATCACGAATATAGTTTGTTTCTCGAAGTCCCGTAGCACGATGTCGCAACTTGAGTGTGCAATGGAGTGTTGTGTGAAACCCGCAGTTCTTGAAAATTCAGAATTTCTTGTTGCTCAAAATTGATAATGGCGCATAAAAGCGTCTCTGTCGCACGCATGAAAATAACTATAATAAATTAGGGATTAATTTATACAGTATCCTCATTAATTCATCTTATTTCTTAGTTGCTGAGCTTCTCCATCTTAGTTACTGATATAATGTCTTATAAATCATTCCAAGAAAAAAATTTGGTAATCACAACCAGTGCTACACAAAAAGAATGGGGGATTATTCTAGAACCGATTTTTGGTTTCAGTGAAGCTGCAACAAAAAGGAACATCTCTTTATAAAAGGAAATCCTAAATGGCAAATTGTTCTTAAGAATCTTGAAACACAAGGTCCTATAGAAACGTTTAATATTATATCTAGTTTCTGCCTTGACTTACTGAAAAGATTTAAAAATTATTAACGCTTATTTTACTATTGGAATAAATTAAATTTAATCATACTTATTATATCCGTGACAAATTCGATGAAGGTGTTTATTACGAACAGGAACCCGGAGATATTCGCTAATGTAATTTCTACAGTCTAGAAACATAGTTATCAAATTGCTGAGAATAGTAAATATTCGTATTTCTTGGGCGGGAAAAGGTGAGGTGTACAACAGGAGTTCCCATTGCCTTTTCAAGGTTGAAAAATTATCATTTTTAACTAATATAATTTTTTAAGGCTTAAAAATAGTTTTAAAAACAAATTTATTTAAGATATCATCATAGTGTAACTTAAAGCAGCTGAAAATATTTCGTATTCTATTATTTCGTTCTGAACATTTATTTTAATATAATAAACGTAATAAAGAAAAAAACAGTGTTTATTCAAGTTTCTCTCTTTGTAGCATTATATTTGATCAAATTGTAATGTTTATACATTTTTGTCGTGCTTATTATGTTAATTGACAAATTGAGATATATAGTAATTGTTTACTTACACCACTTCTGTAATTTGTGGTATATAGGCTAAAACTACTTTGAGGAGTCTTCTTTCTACCCTAATAGTAAGATTTAATATGTTAAAGATCTAACAATTTTCATGCCCCCCCCCCCTAAAACAAATTTTGAAGCTGTAAAAACATACTTCTTAGAAAATTCTCCTCAATTTATAAGTGCTACTAGAAAAATACCATTTCGAATAAAAAAATTGTTATAAGCATTTATATTTTATTATTTGAACAAAATTTATTGTATAAATAAATATATATATATATATATATAAATATTCGAATTAAGGTACAAAATGCATTAAATTGTGACATACGACAACAAACGACAATGAAAGTTTATCTATGATTTCTATAGGAGGTTTCAAATTAAGGCAGGCATCAGTCTGAATTAGCTATTGCAAAATTTCATTTGATTAACCATGTGGGTAAGTGTTATTCCAAAAATCTATTTTGGATTTTGCTCGTTCAGCCGAAAAATTAACAACATAAGTAGCAATGAAAAGAATCTATCCGGAAGTTAAAAAAATCTCGGATCGTGGTTCATAGGCAGGAACATGAATCCGAAGAAAAATCATATTCGTGAAAGTTTTTATTTTTTGTCTTAAATTTATTTGTGATTCAATTAATGTTATGGAGCGTTGAAGCTTAGACGCTCCACTTTATAACTTCGTTCAAATTTGCAAGAGCGGCCTACTGGAGTTTCCCTTATTTCGTCTTTGGTCAGTGGGGTAACCTTGCCGCTTAACATGTTTATTTTTGCTCGTGCTCTTCCACTATTGTTAATTTTATTTGCATATATTCCAGCAAGAACATCGCTTTTCTCCAATATTGCAAATATGTCACCATCAGATGTTGCTAGCACAATTTGTTCTTCGGTTGGCATGGGCTCATAAACATTTAGCCGCGCGAACATATGAATTTTATTAGTCACAGGAAAAGTGTATCTTCGAAGTACAAATATCCGGCGGCTATTATAATAGGAAGTAAGGCGAAACAATTCAAGTTGCGTAAGTCTATATTGAAGGCCGGGATATGCTTGAATGTGGGTAGGTCGACTAATCCACCTAGCCATAGGAGACCGAGACCTATGTCGAAAAAGAGGCTCTTCAGAAGAAGAAGGCTTTGCAGGAGAAGTAGACCTGGCCGAAGAATAAGATCTGGCTGGAGACAGTGACCTGTCAGCAGAAGCCATTTTGTCTGATGAAGAAGATTCGCCGGGAACAACACTAGGAATAGGCTCGCCATTAGGTAAGCAATCAAACTCTAAACTTAAATCTGGAAAAAGAAAGAGAGGATCAATTTCTTTGAAAGTATTTAGGTACATAATAAATTCTTGCGAAAAAATTTCGAAGCAAAAATAAGGACATTAGTGCAATGTTGCACTAGGTAACTTGTCGAAAACTGGTCTCGCATTATTGAGGGAACATCATTTGGAAAGAATTCTAATAAGTTCATTTCGAACTTTTCATTGCAAAATATAACGCGCTTTTATATGGGGATTCCAAAAAATTTCTCAACATTTCAGAATCAATTCGTCATTGTTCGTTTTTTCATCCGACATGTTGCTACTTTTTGATCCTTTGAGAACCGGAATATGTGAAAGAGAAATCGAGACTTTCCGTCAGAATCCATAATTGTGGCAGTCCGACAATTTTAAGGTTTACCACGCATATGAATCATACTTTCAATACAATAAGAAATATGAAATTGTGTAGAAGTCCGAATTTAAATTAAAAACACTGGCAAGAGTTACAATAGGAATTAGTAGTTAGGTCATTTCGTTTGTTTCTCCATTGTCCATTTGACAACTTTCAAGAAAAAAGTGATACCATGGCAGTTTAAGTTTTCCATTTATTTCGAAATACGACAAGATCTTTATCCGAACTGACATACGAATTTCCTATCGATAACTAGATTGCTGATTTGTGAAACTTTTTTTTAGGTTAGGACTCCTTAAAATCCTGAGTCATATTTTCACGATTAGACCATGATTAACAATTCAACATTAAATTCATAAAAAGGAAAAATTTTGATGCTATCTATACATTTTTTTATCGATAAAACAGATACTTATAAAAAGGCATGATTGGCTTTCAAGAAATAGTGAGAAATTTGTTTTGCCTTCGACAAGTACATCTTTTAAATCTTTAAGAGCGTATAAAATTAATTGTTTAATTTTAAATCAGCGAATAGTCTTGTTTTCCAAAAACCAGTAGTTAATGGAATGCTAATGCCATTTTCTTATCTCCACGTCAAGTTATGAGTAAGAAAATCGAATAATTTTCTTTTAGGGCTTTTTGGACTAATATTTTTAGCACAAGAAATCACTGTCTGATTTGTTGAAATGGTTGCGTAGAATTTTTCTTGGAAACTAAACAAATATTGAAAATGACTTACATAGTAGAATATTATAATATTATATATTTACCAATCGAATTAAGGATGGCAGTCAATATATAAATCATAGTGTAAAGCATCTCCATTTTCCAAATCAGTGAAAAAAGTTGTTAATGCATTAAATAATGAATTTGGTTAACACTAAATTTAAAGAATATGCTTGTGTTTTATAAAAGTATATATAAAATATCTTATTCGTGATCTCATAAGTTATATGCGAGAAGCTTGTTCTCCTAAGATAGTGGTATTTATATTTCATCATTCATTCCAAGGACAAAAATTAATTTTCGTACCTCAATCTGGAATACTTTGGAAAATCTATGGAAATTTTTATAAATGACGTTTCAAAAGAAATCTTTCGAATTTATTCAAAGTTTGGGGCCGTTCGCAAAATACTGAATGCCTTTAGAACTAGAAAGGGGAGTTTAATCGAAATGTGCCAAGTTTTTTAGGGATTTAATAACTTTTATTTTTGATGAACCGTTGCCCCCACCCCAAGCTACCCGACCGTTGAACATGAAACAAAATAAAAAACTGCACTTTTACGGGGGGGGGGAGGTTTAAGGATGCATTAAGAATCACATTTATTTGTGTGATATTATTTCGTAGACACTTCTCGTTAAACCCTAAAAAACTTGGATCGTTTTGATCAAACCCTGAAATATTAGTTTAATTTTTTGAAAACGGTAGATTTCCCCATCTTATTCGAATATGATTTTGAAGTGCCCGGCGGTACATGTTGACATTTTAATTTCGAAGAAAGAAATTACGCATTTTTTTTCTCCGAAAATCGTATATGTGGCTGCAGTGACTTGCTCTGTGGCCCGAAAAGTGTTTTGGACCACCCTCATACACACACTCTTCATAGAAAGTGTTACGAAAGACGGGGGGGGGGCGGTTGCAAAAAGCGTTGCATCATATGTTTTAATCGATGTAATTTTTACGACATAATTGTGATGACAACATTTGAAAAATCAATAATGTAATTTAGTGAAAAATCTTATCATTGATTGACTTATTGTCTATAAAATCGTAAGATTCCAATTAATATCTGTAAGCTTATTATTTTAACAAAAATATTATCTACAGTTTTGCAGAATATAATTTTGAAATAATATTTGTATTACCTAAAATCATCGACAAATAATTTTTAAAAGGGAACCAAGACTAACATCATCATTAACACAAAGACTAATATAATTTGAGTATTTAAATATATATTCAGAATTTTAAAAGAAATACTTCAAAACTTTTATGGAAAATTTTTATCTCATGAAATTCACATCAATAACTGATTCTATTTTAATTCTGTTGAAATTATGTGCAGCTACTTATCTTCAAGTGCTTATTACGAATATGCACTGGACAATATTCGACAATATGATTTCTGCAGAGAATTCGCAAATAATTGTCCCTAAATTGCTTAAAATAAACATTTGTTGACAATTTTTCAAGCTGAAAATGGTGTAGCAAGCGAAAGAAGTTTTGAAATTCAAATTTGAATGTTGAAAGCTTAAAACCTTTTTGGAAAAGCTTCTTTTTAATCGAAAACCATAGTCAAATTCCGAGGTGACCCGACAATTTCATATTTTCCCACTAGAATCCCATGGCCTAAAAAAATAAAAATTTGTAATAATATATAAAAATCATCTTCATAACTAATTCTATTCTCGATTCTCTCTAGAGGAAGAAACCTGTTAGCAGAAAAGTTTTTGTCTTGTAAGGAAGAAGATTTAAAACGAGCAACACCAGGAATATGCTCGCTATTAGGTAAACATTCAAACTGTACACTTACATCTGCAAGATAAAACAGAGAAATAATTTATTTTAATAAATGTACCTGTATCATAAAATGTTCAAGGAAAAATTGTAAGGCGAGCCTGAGGCCGCCAATATTTTGGGAATATTATTTGGAAGGATCGCCGAAAAGTTTCATTTCGAATTTGACATTACAACGAACAAGCAGAAGCAATTAAGGGGCTGCTTGGTTCCAATTAGAGAAGACAAGAGTTAGCAAAAACCCTAAAATAAAGCTCACAAACATCACAGCTTAAATATTTCAGAGTTTTAAAAGAGCAAGTAACTGGAAAGCCTCAGGCCCGGACATCGGTCACAAGTTCTGGCATAAGTACCTGAACGTTCTCGGTTAGCTGAATAACTAAAGCATTCAATAAGCAAAGGGTTTATAAAATACATTACACTTGACCCACGGTAATTCCTTTTAAGAATCTTCTTAGCTCCAAAATCAGATGGATCCTATCGAATGATTCTAAATCTAAAAAACTTTAATCAGTTTGTTAAAATTGACTATTTCAAATTCGAACTCACAAAAACAGTTCGAAAGTTGATTCATAAAGATTTCTACATGGCTCCAATGTATTTATAAGAGGCGTTCCATTTGGTTGCGGTTGCAGAAGAAGACAGAAAATATTAAACTTTGAGTTTGAAGATATACTTTACGGTATAGTTTGCTTATTCGGTTATTCATTTAAATTATGTCAAAAAATGTAGACAATACATTCCAAATATTAGAAGGATCAGAATTCATTACACAGGCCCACAAAAAAAACAAAAGTGTCTGTGCAATTGACCAGAACTATATATTCTTATGTATTTTTCGACGCTGAATCCGAATTTCCAATAAAAAAGTAGGGTCCAGCTACTTTTTAATGGGGTTTTGCTCGAAAAACCTCATTTTTTGCGGTTTTTTCATGGTTTTTTTTAAATAAAAAAAAAATAAAGAAAAATTTTATTTTTTTGACTTCAGAATCGATTTCTACGGGAAAAAATACATCGAAAACCATGTTTTGATTTTTCTTTTTTACAAAAATTTCAACCCACCATACGGCGATGAAAAGGCAGAAAACCGCGAAAAGTGAAAATTTGCTTCAAATTTGATTAAAATGACATTAAAATCAA
>NC_046660.1:56864720-56872871 GCF_010883055.1 Belonocnema kinseyi
GTAAAGTATTTTCAATGTTTATAAATCGGTTTAAAATCGTACAACTTGATTTTAATGTCATTTTAATCAAATTTGAAGCAAATTTTCACTTTTCGCGATTTTAAAAAGTAGCTAGACCCTACTTTTTTATTGCAAATTCAGATTCAGCGTCGAAAAATACATAAGAATATATAGGTCTGGTCAATTGAACAGACACTTTTGTTTTTTTTGTGGGCCTGTGTTATCAATACAAAAAAAAGCGAATTAATTTCACGTACTAGAGAAAATTTTCTTGATCTAATTTATGATTCTGAAAAGTTGACAGTTGCGGATCAACAAGCACTGGAACAACCAGGAAGATTGCAACATAATAATTATTTAGAATTAATAGATGTCTCTTTTGAGATAAAATCTTTGCAAAAAATAACAGAATTGCGATATTTTATTAAGAGTAAACAGCACGACGACAATCACGTTCATAAATAAAAAGGGTGGAGAGCGTTTTACAAAATTAAGCAATTTAGTTAAAAAAATATGAGGATTGCAGACAACGACATTACAGACTTCAAATTCGGGAGGCTGGGGCTTGAGACAGAATATACTTTATCGAACAAAGATTTTTATACTATCGTTCATGATTTTGGCTATTTAGAGATTGATCATTAATTGTCTAAACTACGGCAAGTCTCGCCAGCGGCATCTCTCTCCTAAGGAAGTTTTAAGTACTTCCAAAGGTATCAAAATTGCGGCAAGTCCCTCAAGCGGCATCTCTCTCCAAAGAGAATTTTGTAACACCTTCTAAAAATGGCAAAAGTGCGAAAAGTCTCTATAATAGCATCTCTTCCCCAACAAATTTTCAAAGTAGTTTTAAAGATGGCGAAAATGTGGAAAGTCTCCCTAAAGGACTCTCACTGAAGACAATTTTTGAAGTATTTCGAAAGATGACAAAATTTCGGCAAGTCTCACCAGCGGTATCTCTCCGACAATAAATTTTTCAAGTACCTTTAAAATAAAAATAGCGAGTCTGAATAGAATGACAATGAAAACTTAGAAGAGAGTAAGCTTCAAGTTTTCTTTTTAAGCATATTTTTCTGTGCATTATTATATGAAATTTTTCTGTTGATTCGTATATAACATATTTAATCTTCAGCCGTATGCCACAGGAAAGACTTGCCGCAGTTTTGCCATCTCTGGAAGTACTGAAAATTTTCCTTGGGGGAAAGAAGTCTCTGGGGAAACTTTCCGCAATTTTGCCATCTTTGGAAGTGCTTATACAATTGTCTTGAGAAAGAGAATCCGCTATGGAAACTTGCCATATTTCTAATATTTTCAAAACTACGTAGAAAATTGGTTGGGGGAGAGATGCCGCTGGGGAGACTTACCGCAGTTTTGCTATCTCTGGAAGTACTAAACATTTTTCTTGGAAGAGAGATGTCTCCCGGGAGACTTGCCGCAGTTTTGCCATCTGTAGAAGAAACTTAAAATTTCCTTGGAAGAGAGATGTAGCTGGGGACACTTGCCGCAGTTACGTCATCTTTAGAAGTGCTTATATAATTGTCTTGGTAGAGAGATTTCGCTTGGGAGACTTTTCACAGTTTTGCCAGTTTGATGTGGATTGCAACATTTTTCCCCAATGACAGATGCCGCTGGGGAGTCTTGCTGCGGGCGAGAGATACAGCGGATGTCACAATCAGTCCTCAGAGACTTGCCGCATTTTTGCCACTTTGGTGTGGTCTTGAACACTTTTCCGCGGATGACATGTTTTCCATAGATGTGACATGCCGCAGTTCTGACATACCGCAGATGAGACATTACGCAGATATGATAAGCCACAGTGTGATATGCGGCAGATGTGACATGTCTCAGAAGAGACATGCGGCAGATGTGACATGCCTCAGAAGAGACATGCGGGAGTTGTTACATGCCTCTAATGTGAAATTCCGTCGATGGAACTCGCCGCAGAGAGACTTGCCGCATGTAACAAGATATCCTTTTTCGATAATCTCGACGTAAGATGAAAATATCCCCTATTGACATTCTGGGTTATATGGTTTGCAGTAACTATATATTACATACCGATTGTTATTTACTTTATTTATTTTTCTACTTTGAATATTCTATATTGTTTTCTTGCTTTCATTAAAATATTGGCAATTATTATAAAATATATCTTTCTTGTTTCGAAAGGGCTTTAGTTGCGAGCTTTACATTATTTTATTTTTGTTTTTTTCTTGATTCTAATGTTATGCTTGCCAAGTATATTAATGCAGTTTGCTGATAACAATATTACGCTAGTGTCAGAAAAATTTTCAACTTCTCCTCTATTATTCTTGCTTAGGTATACTCTTTATGTACACTTTTTGTACTTTTTTCTGTTTTTTACGATTAAATTTGGTACTACCCACTTCACACCTTCACTTTACACTTGACTGCTTTTTACAAGTGGTCTGCTCTACGGAACTGGGTAGGGCTCTTTTTTGTAAGTCGCCCTAAATATGGCACTGTCCCCTTCTTATGAGACTTCATGGCCTTTTTTAATAGATGCCATGTCAATGCTCAATCCCTGCCTGTTCATTTGATATATTTGTGATTATTTTGGTCAGAGATCGTTTCATAATATAGCTGTTTCTGAATCTTGGCATAAGCCTCAATTTGGTTCGTCAAATAGTAGCTTTAATAATTATTCACTTTTCAGAAAAGATGGGGAGTCTCATATGGGTGATGGGGTTTGCCTATATGTTTTTAATGATTTGAAGGGTAAGATCTCACACGTCAGTACTGAAAGCGTTTAATTCTAAGTTTGGTAATAAATTTAAGACGGAGCTTTATGATTACGCGCTTAATTATAGTAATGTTATACCTTATGGTTGCGAAAGATCTTACTCAAGTACAAAGTTACTCGCAACATCCAGTTCACTTCTTGTCCAACCATGATCTTATTCAAATGCATTTCAATTTTAATTCAAGTACAGATTTCGCCCCGTATTTAAAAAAATTCATGAACCTTAGTAAATTTGATGAAGAAAGATTTTTTAAACTGCTCTCTGAAGCTATTCGGAGAAATGTATTCTCTTATATAAATTTAAATTCAAAAGTAGAGAAACTCAACAATATATTAATTTCACCAATCGATATTGTAGCCCCGGTACATGACTTTCAGGCGAGAAAAAAAACTTGTCCGTGCATGTCAGAAAAGATTAGAAATCTCAGAAAGGAGGGAGACAGAAAGTATTCTCAAGGTAGGAAAACTAATGGCCAGGCATGATGGAAGGAATTTCGTGTCCTTAGGAATCTGGTTCAAACTCAGATGAGGGGCTCTAAAAATAAATATAACTATAATACAATTGTTATCAAGAATAAGGATGGAAATATTTGATCAGAACTACCCGGTAAATGATTTTATGAAACGTTCCTCGATTGAGCCTCTACCAATTGATACTACTCTCTTATCTAGTAAATTACCTCTCTCTAATGAGTCTAACTTTGACTTCTTTTATATTCGGGCAGACTCTCTGCTTCCAGTAATTGTTAAGATAACCTTAGGGGCTCTCGGCAATGATGGTATCTCGAGTATCTACTTCATATTTACAATTTCTCCCTACAGCTTGGGATTTTTCCCAATAGTTGGAAGCAAGCGAAGATTCGCCCGATACCTAAGATCACTGATCTCTTAACTCTAACATATTTTCGTCCTATCCTCATCCTTAGAGTATTAGCCAAACCTCTTGATAAATTAGTGGATAACGAGCCAACTGAATATTTGGATAAGCATAACCTGATTCATCGTTTTCAGTCTGGATTTCAAAGAAAGCACAGCAATATCACTTCTTTCTTCAAATTTAGTGCTAACTTAAAAGCTGCAATCGATAAAAATGAAGTCACGATTGTTGTATTTTTTTGTCTTTCCAAAGCGTTTGATTTGGTCAGCCATAACCTTTTAATCCAAAAATTAAAAAACTTAATATCTCTGAGAGTGCCATTGATTCAAGTCTTATTCAAGTAATCGCTTACAATATGTAGTGAACAGTGATGGTCTTCGGTCTAAATAAAATGAGGTGATGAGGGGCGTTTCCCAGGGCTCATTACTTGGCCCCAAAATGTGTAATGTGTTCACATGCGACTCTTCAGCTGTTTTAATCTACTTTAAATATCACCTTTATGCTGATGATGGTAAAATATATGTTTCTGAGTCACTTAGTAACCTTGGAAATCTACTTCAAATGGTGAAGGAAGATTTTAATAACGTCTACAACTGGGTGGTATCTAATAGTTTGAAACTCAGTCCACTAAAAACATATGCTTTACTAGTTAGATCCTTTACTCATAATACATCTAAAGTCTTGGATTCCCTCCCACCTTTGTATATGAACGGTCTTGCTATTGATTTCTCTGATTCCGTCAATTATCTGGGTTTGATATTCAACAGGATTCTTTCTTGGGAGCAGCATATTGAACTAATATCACGCCAAACCTTCAGAACTTTACATTAGCTTAGTCGGAGTAGGGACTCTTTGCCTACAGCTACGCGAATCCACCTTTTAAAAGCCTTTATTCTTCCTTATTTAAATCATGGGTATGGTGCATATGATAGACTCTGATTGCCTCAATGCCTGCATCCGTTTAATCTAAAACCTGTCCAAATTCGATCATATTTCTGTGTACAGGGAAAGAGCTGGTTTCATGACAGTTGCCAAGAGAAGACAATATTTTATGGTTAAATTGTTTAGCATGATCTTTAAAAATAGAAAGCCTGTTTATTTATTGGAATTGTTCTTGCGGTTGAAAATATTTTGTCATAAGAGGGAGGCGGCTTTGGAATGAACTGCCGAATAGTATTTGGAATGCACCTGGAGTGGTAGCAATTAAAAATATGTTCTCGGAATTTCTAAAATCTATGGGTACACCTCTATTTAATATAACTTTGTGGACTTAGCCTGTATTTTGCTTTTTCTCACTGTTATGTTCAGTTCCATTACTTTTTATTCACTTAAGTTTCTAGATCATAAAGTAGGATTATGTTATGGTTTTATCTCTTGTTTACTTATTTTTGAATATTAGTTTAGCAACAAAAACTTCCTAACATAGATCTATGAACATATATATTTCTATATCTTTATATATTATATTATCTGTATACTTTGTTTAGCTGGTTAAGGTGCTTTATAGCTTTGTAAGCTTTTTTCTCAATAATTTAATTTAATTTAATAATTATTTTTTTAATCATTAAAATGTTCAATTTGTTTTATTCTCATAATTAATATTAATCATGTGTTGAATAATAACATCAACGATTTAGTTTTACGAAAAATTGAGTAATAATTTTCAGTGCCTGAAATTAATCACCGATTAGTTCAATTCACTTAAATAATTTTAATCTGATAATATTTAACATAAATTAAATTTCTGATAGATTCACATTTCTTCGCCATTTATTTAGTACTCTTGTAGTCAGACTCTCAATACTTATCCAAAAAAATGTATCAAAGGTAAAAGAATTTTCTTTTTATATTTTTTAAGCATCAAATTTGAGGGAATTTTAATCTCAATCCTATTTAGTCCTGCACAATTTATTCTGGAAAATTTGATTCAATATTTTGTAGTTGTTTACTTTAATAAATTTTCCGAATTTTGTATTAAATATTTTAAAACCGTTTTGTAAAATTTTCTGTCTGGTCTGAAAGTGGAATATAATACGGGGTAGACCTAAATGTCTCATATTGCTGTCATGGCCCAAGATACCATGAATAACTTGAACAAGGAATAATAGAGAAAAAAGATAAAACTTTGTCAAAAATTTTTGTGTATTAAGGTTATTGTTCTACGAAACCAGATATGAGCTATGTCAATATTTATGCAGATTAAGTTTTAAGGCAGCTTTCTTGTTTAATGGTATTAAAAAAAAAAACATTTTTTTTACGATCCTTAGTTGCCTTCAAAAATAATATTATTTATTGTTTTTAAATTTTTTGAATCCTAATATTAATTATATTAAAGATCTTGGCATGATGCATATGATCGCATACTTATCTTAATTAAGTGACTCTTTAAGTAATAAAGATAAAACGAACTATATTATCAAAAGATAGTAAGAAAAAAGAATTTTAGAATATTTCGCATGTTTTCATGAAATTCCTACCTATTTCAATAGTATTTTATAGATAGCAGCAAATTAAAAAATTTCAACAGACTTAAGGACATGTTTAAGTATTTCTTGTAACTTTGAAGATTTAAAAGGATTTCAATATAATTAAAACTATTTTAAGGATATACTGAAGCTATTTTAAGTTAAAAAATGAGCATTACTAAGAATGATTTTTAAAATCGAGGGGAATATTTAAATTTACCATTGTAACTTATTTTAGAAAAGGAACAAAGGCAAACTTTAGAAAAAATATTTTCGGCTTGAATTGTTTGTATAATATTAGTTATTTAGGGATTTCTGTTTTTGCTTTATCTTTAGCTAAAAGTTTTATATAAATTTTCATGCCTATTTTCTGTTTGTTTTTTATTAAGAATAAGGAAAGAAATTAAGTAGATTTTTTTAGAATTCGAATAAATAAGCTTTTTAGGAACTTTTAAAAGTTTCGAAAGAATACGAAAATGGTCTTAAGATTTCTGAGCAAATTTTTAATTTTTATAAATATCATTACTTCCAATATTCTTTCAATTATTGTTCAGCTAGGAATATTCTTTCTTTTAATTAACGAACAACAACAAAAAACAGTTTTTATCTTCTTTTTTTTAAACGGACGAATTGATGTAATTTTAATCGTAAGCATGTTTAGTCATACTCATATTATAAAATTTGTATTAACCTAAAGAAATATATCATGATTATTTACTTTGTTTACTCTTCATTATTTTGTTTTAGATAGTTTAAAACCTTGTTGGAAAATAATCTTTTTACTCTTAAAGTAAGCTACCACTTAGGGACTTCCCGTTAGGGTGCCTAGGGTTGTTACCACTAGATGTGTTTAAGTGATTGGAAACAAGGACTGGGAGATAGTGACAACAGAAGCTACGTTTGAAATGTTTGCTCTTAAAAGAGCAGGTTGATTTTTCAGGTATTATAGTCAGGCCCGTTAAAGTTGTAGATATTATTTATTAGTCGTTCCTCCAATGGTCGCCAATGGTGTCATTGCACGCGGGTGCTGCGTATCGGGCGCGTGCTCTCACCTTCCTCCGTCTCTTCCGCGTTACAATTTTCCTAAGTACTAGTGATGCGAAAAATAAAAATAGATGTAATAATGCTGATATTCCCATAGTTATGTAAAATAGTAGCGTGATATCAGGTGTGTAAATGTAAGCTTTAGTTGCCTCATAAAATATATATAAAATAATAATTGCCTTTTGAAGTATTTGTACGTGAGTCCCGAAAAAAGGAAGGTTGAGGTGGAGAATCTCTGTGCGGTGAAAGCGACGCTTGAACCGTGCAAATTTCCCACACCCGTCTAAGGTCGCTATTCACGTACGTCGAGCCTGAGACCGGCACTCAGGTACCTAAGAATAATAGGGTGACTAAAGCAAGCTCGTCAAGGGAGTGTTGCGAAACTTGAATATTTGAAAGTAAAATTCCAAACCCGTGGTTCTCAATTCAGAGTTTCACAGCCCTCCCCTTTTTATACATTATATGTATATCAATTCGCCCCCCTTTCGAATAGTCTTGCTTTGGTCTTGTTGTGACTTACATATTTATTTACCGAATTTACATTGGTCGAACGCGGTTGTGCACCTTACGCGCGTAAGAACGGGCATTCCGATAATTCGCTAGACGCCTACGGCGAAGTTTGTTACGGCGACGATACCCGCTGGTATCGTCGGGGTCCTCTCTCGAGGAATCCATGCAGAGATCTTCTACCCTATCTGCAGGCTCTTCTATGGTGACATTAGGGCCTGGTCGTATTGAATTCGGCAATGGTGTTGGACCGGGCGGGTCTGTTGCACGTCTGTCTCTGGCTGAGACCTGTGGTGCTCGGACGAGCGTTGTTAAGTATGGCTCCGCGCCAATCATAAAGGTAGGTTGCGACTCAGCTTGCGGACGCTGCAGACCCGACGGGCCTGGTGCACGGATGTCTTCGTCTGGGACCGGTGAGGCTCGGACGTGCGTTTTTGAGCATGGCTCCGCGCCAATGCTAGTAGTAGATCGTGACTTAGCTTGCGGACGCTGCTGAC
>NC_046660.1:56872971-56874011 GCF_010883055.1 Belonocnema kinseyi
GCTACTCAATAGCAGTACTATCAAAAACCTGCTGCTACGAAGACGTTGGCCACGATGACAACTGCCCTGAAAATGGGATGTGTAGAATGATTCGTCGGTCTATCTCTTCGTAGTAACGAAACCAGCGAAGGCGCGCTGTCTTGCAGGGGAGCGCTAAGATGTGAGAATGATGCCGTAGTGTGTCTGACGACGAGTTCACATTGTCCTCGTCAAAGTCAGAAAGCTCTCATACTTAGGCCTGGGGAGGTATGAGAGTTATTACCCCTAGGACCGCTGACTCACCTGCGATCGGGACAGGATTCTTAGTGTGTGGGTTTTAGATGTAATTTATGGCACATCACAATTCCTCATCTTCATTTAACTCCGCTGGCATTTCTGGTAACAGATGCAATCATGAATGCACTGGTAATCCTGATAACTTTTGTTATGTATGTGCAAAATTTGTTGGGTCGAAAAACAAAAGAAAAATAACAGAAACAATAAATGATTTGTATAAAGTATGTCCCTGAAATTCATTGCACCAACAAAATGGAAATAACCAGAAAATGAAAACGATTGCTACTTTTGTACAACAAAAGTAGGGCGTATAGCTTATATTAAGAAAAAAGAAGTGCATTATTCTAGTCCTAAAACTGTTGAGTTTCCAGAAAAAATCCTTATAGAAGGTTTAGAAAATGAAGAATCACGAGATAGTTTTACAACACGTTTAGATTCTCTGCATGTGGACGATCATTCGACAAATCAGATTAATGTGAAAGAAACTAAACCAAGCGAAAACACATCATCCGAAGATCTAAGCGAATCCGACGAAAGTGGAGAAAATCTCGCTTCAGATGATGATGAAGAATATTGTACCTAAAGGTGTGGAGAAATCTGTGAAAAAATATGATCAAAAGAGTCTGAATGATTTATTT
Source organism: Belonocnema kinseyi (assembly GCF_010883055.1). Lineage (NCBI taxonomy): Eukaryota > Metazoa > Arthropoda > Insecta > Hymenoptera > Cynipidae > Belonocnema > Belonocnema kinseyi. Next base: position 56,873,886 of record NC_046660.1, read on the forward strand.
AGAAAGACTGGCCTATCTAAAGAACAATGTGAATTGATGGCTTCAGACTTTAAAAAGAGACATATGCTGACAAAGGGAACTAAAGTAAGTGAATATCGTGACCGAGAGAAAACCTTTCGAAAATAT
>NC_046660.1:56874111-56910866 GCF_010883055.1 Belonocnema kinseyi
AATGCTAGTGGTGAGTCGTGGCTCAGCTTGCGGACGCTGCAGACCTGACGGGCCTGGTGCATGGATGTCTTCGGCTACGACCTGTAAAGCTCGGACGAGCGTTTTTGAGCATGGCTCCGCGCCAATGCTAGTGGTAGTAGCTCCGTCCGGAGCTGGTGGTGGATAGCTTCCTTCGTTGGGGCTCGGGGAAGGTTCTTCCGTGTGAGTCGGCTCCTCGCTGAACTCGCTAACCCGTTGATAATTGTGGCAGCCCTGGGGTTCTGGCCAAAGATCCTCTCCGTGAACCTTCTGTTGTCGCCTTTCTTTATGAATCCAGTACACGTCTCCGGAAACATGATGAGTGACCTAGTAGGGTCCAATCCGACGGTAGTCTAGAGCGGCATTGTATCCCTCTGCCTTGTTGGAGAGATGGTGGTTGGTTGTAATAGCCCAATCTCCGATGGCGTATCGGGGTGCTGTTGGCTCGGCCGCGTACTTTTCTTGGTAAGTTAGTTGATGCTCCCGTGTTTGGTCTTGTCGCTGTCGTCGATCCCCTGCGAGGCTAATTCCCGGTGCTGGAGGTGATGGAGTTTTTAGGCGCCATTCTCCAGGTAGTGGGATGGCTGAGTCTGAGGTATGAGCCGTAATCGGTGTCCCTTCTTGACTTTCTGGTTCCATCTCTCGGTGAGGTTAGCTCGCGGATGGTAGACTGGAGTTGTCCATAGTTCGCAGTCCCAAAGTTGAATGGCTTCGGCCCATACCAGCCCGGTGAACTCGGTCCCGTTATCACTCAGGATTCGGCGGGGGTATCCCTAACGAGAGAAGACTTCTTCTTCCAGGATTTTGATTATGGAAGTCGCTGTAGCAGAGCGCGTCGGGAAGGCTTCCACCCATCGGGAGAACATATCGGCGATTACTAAGGCAAAGGTGTTCCCTTTATTTGTGCGAGGGTAGGGGCCCATAAGGTCGACTGCTATGGCGTCCCAGGCAGTAAGTGCCGACCTTGGTTTCTGGTTGTCGAGATACCTGGCTCGTACGGGTTTGCAGCATACGCAAAGGTATCGGCCTGATACGTAGCGACGGATTTCCCGGCTCATGCCGGGCCAAATGATAAACTCGCTAATGGCTCGTATCGATTCCTCTGCTCCAGGATGGCCGGATAGTGGCGCATCATAGTACTCCCATATGACGCGTTGTCGTAAGGGCTTCGGCACAGGTAGCAACCACCTCGAGTGGTTTATAGAGATACGGCAGAAACCCTCTTGATTCCATTTATGCCTCTCGACGAAACTGTCCTCCTGAGGACTTCAGCGTAGTTGGTCACGTAGCTGGATCCATCGGTGGATGTCCTTTTCCAGGTCTCGGTCTTCCAATTGCGCGACGGATATTTCTTCGAAAAGGGAAGGGGTATTGGTGAGGTAAAACAATGGCGTGTTGTCCGATGACCCCTGTTGTCCACAGGAGCGTTCGGGTGGCACCATTTCGTCCAGGTCTGATTCCCCAGGTGAAAAGGAGCTAGGGTCTGGGTGACGAGACAAGGCGTCCGGTAGTTCGTGCTCCTTCCCTGGGCAATGTTCGATGTCGTAGGTGAATCTGCTGAGGAACAAATTCCATCTCGTGAGCTTATCCCGGGTGTCTTTTTGTCTGTCTAGCCAAGTTAGTGTTTTGCTGTCTGTGCGTAAGGTAAAACGCTGGTCTTCAAGTAAGGCCAGAAATGCGTAATTGTTCAGATAACGGCCAGACATTCCTGCTCGTTGCAGTAGTATGAGGCTTCCGTTGTGGAGAACTTGGCACTTGCGTGGCTCAGGATCCGACGAGGCCCATCGGGGACTTGTTGCATCAGAACTGCACCCATGCCCAGGGCGCCGGCATCGGTCTGAAGAATGAAGGGTAAGGACGGGTCTGGCAGGCTCAGGGGTTCGTATTTCGAAAGGCCTCCTTGGCCGTTTCTAGTGCCTTCTGCCGTCTGCGTTACATTTGTAAGGCCGCTTCGGTAAGAGAAGATCCGTCATGGCTGCTATGGTATCAGAGTAGTGCGGAACGTATTCGTGCAACCAATTAATAGTTCCTAGCAGAGATCTGAGGCCCTTGCGGGTACAAGGAGGCTCGGCATTTAGGATCGCCTGCAGATGCTTTGGCTGTGGGTGGTTTCCCTTGGATGTGACGATATGCCCGAGGTTTAGAAGGCTGGTTTGTCCGAATTGGCACTTTAGCGGGGAACAGGTCAATCCATAGATGGCCAATTTCTCGAGGACTGAGGCTTGATGCAGGAGGTGTTGTTCCCAGTTCTCTGAGTAGATTGTGATGTCATCTAGGTATGCGAGGGCGAATTTTCCCCAGTGATCAGCGAGGACATGGCGCATGAGATTCTGAAATATGCCGGGGGCGATCTTCAGTCCAAACGGCATGACCCTGAACTGGTATTGTCCAACGCTGGGTGTGGTGAAGGCCGAATAGTTTCGTGCCTCCGGGGCTAGAGGGATCTGCCAATATTCACTCTTGAGATCTGAAGTGGAGAAGATTCGAGCACCGCCGATATCCTTGAGGATATTGTGAATCTGGTGTAAGCATTGTGGGGAATCCACCGTTTGCTTATTGATACGGCGGTAATCAACGCAGAAACGATGGTTCTGAGTAGCGCCGTGGTGGCTCCCGGAATAAGGTCGGGTCTGACAGATGAATTTGGTGCTGAACGGCCATTGTTTGTCGCAATTGCCCTCATTGGTGAAAGGTTTGGTGATTAAGCTTCACCAGATTGTAGAACTTGTCTTGATGCTCCGGTGGGAAGTTTTGACTCAGCTCTGAAGTAGAAACGTCGATGTCGGGCGTCCGTGTTTCGGGGGTGAGGTATACCCGGTTTTGTTCTCGTGTTCCTAAGTAGATGCACCTCAGGCAGTGCTCGTGGATTACGCAATGTTCCTCAAACCAAGGCATTCCAAATACGACTACGTTTTCGAGGTTTGGACTGACGAGGAAGGTACCTGGGTAAGATTGGCCGCTGATCTCTGGGGACAAACTTATTGAACCGATTAATGGAAGGGTCGCTCCACGAGCGAATAGGTTGGCGTATGGTGGGCTGCGTTCTAAGTTTTGTATCTGAGCCTCGCTCAGCATGGCAGATTGGGCGAAATTGTCCGAAGAGCATGAATTGACGAAAGCCATGGCTTCCTTTCCTCCGAGACGCACGCGGAGGCGTGGGATTCGGCATCGAGTGGTGCTGGTGATGTTTATTGCCTGGGGTCTTAAACCGGTGCTTGCTCGACGGTTTCCTGGGCCGCCGAGCTTCGCCAGTTTTCCTGTAGAGAATTTCTTCGCTCTCTTCTAAGGACCGGGCAGTCTCGGTGGATTTGGAAGTCGGGGCAGTAGTGACATGGAGACCCTCGCCGTTGTGTATCTCCTGCGGCCGGTGACCTTGGCTGCGTAGGAGTTTTCTTCGGTTCTTCTTTCTTCTGCTCTCTGCGTGGTTGGTCTTCGGCCTCGTCCATCTCTGCTTCCATTGCGGAATCCATGAGGTCCCCAAAGGTCCGGGGACAGACCGCACGGATAACTCGACGGGTTGCAGGGCGAAGAGACTCTAGGAGAATCCTAAATATATCTTCTTCGGCTGCCGTAGGTAGTAGCCGTAGGGCCAGCAAGTATTTTCCTTGAAGAAACACTGAAGCCGGCTCCTTTTCGGCCTGCTTGCGTGAATAAAGCTGCGTGTTGAGTTGCATGACCGCGGCGTGACTAGAGTATTTTTGCCGCAGTACCTCTCCAAACTTGTGCCAGGTTAGTGTGAGGTATTTAAACATCTCTCACCACTTTGATGCAGGTTCTTGTAGCGCTTTCCCTACCAGGCGTGTCCATTTAAACGATTCAATACTTGACTGAGCGAAAAAGGTCTCGCAGTCTCTGAGGAAATCTTCGGGGTCTTCGTGAACCTTTCCTGAGAAGTTGGGGAGGTCCAACCGTTGAGCCCTGATGGCTCTTATTATAGCAGTCTAATCGAAGGTTGCCGTTCTGTAGCGAGGATCTAGCTGGCCTGATATACCTGTCTTCTGCGACAGATAGAGCCTGGTTATCGTTGTGTAGAGAGGGTATTGCTGGTGCGATGCCTCCGTCTTCTGTGCCCGTGTTGTCGCCAGCCGTTATTTCGTGCAAAGGGTTGAGGTTGAGGTCTGCAGGTCGTGAAGAACAAGTGACTAATCAGTTACGTTTCGTGCCCCTACGTTGGGCCGCCAATTGATACATTCCCATCGATCCGTCGTTTCTGCTTCCTCCCGTTTCCTTCACGAAATCCTATCTAGCAGGTACCACTTAAGGACTTCCCGTTAGGGTGCCTAGGGTTGTAACCACTAGATGTTTTTAAGTGATTGGAAAAAAGGACTGGGAGATAGTGACAACAGAAGCTACGTTTTAAATGTTTGCTATTAAAAGAGCAGATTGATTTTTCAGGTAATATAGTCAGGCTCGTTAAAGTTGTAGATGTTATTTATTAGTCGTTCTCCCTAGGCAGAGAGAGAGAGAGAGGAGACTTGAAGAGAGCGAGCGAAGCGGGCATGATGGTGGCGGATGCCGAGTGGCGAGTGTCGCTGAAACGCGCATCTTTATGCTTGTCGTCTCGGGGCGTGCGACCATGCTCGCCGGAACGTCCCCACTCCGTACGGTGGGAGTTTAGAGGCGATGACGTTTCGCGAGTTCATCCCTTCCCGTCAGTTTTGGGGACCCGCGCGCCAATGGTGTCAGTGCACGCGGGTGATGCGTATTGAACGCGTGTTCTCACCTTCCTCCGACGCTTGAATCGTGGAAATTTCCCACACCCGTCCAAGGTCGCTATTCACGTACGTCGAGCCTGAAACCGGCACTCAGGTACCTAAGAATAATAGGGTGACCAAAGCAAGCTCGTCAAGGGAGAGTTGGGAAACTTGAATATTTGAAAGTAAAATTCCAAACCCGTGGTTCTCAATTCAGAGTTTCCTAGCTTTCCCCTTTTTACATTAGGATGCATATCAACTTGAATAGAAATAATCATTATTTGACGAAAATTATGATTTTTATCAACATTTATAGTTTGTTATATTATACAAAAGAAATTATTTTACATTTTAAACTCTTATCCTTTTATTTGACTTGAAATAAAGATATATAACATTTAATATTAGGTAGTGTCCATACCAGTGCTCCCAATTTTGAGAACATTTTGAACTGCGCTTGCGTCTCGACGTACTTTCTGAATTAAAGAAGAAGAAATATTAAATTCTGAAATACGTTTTTAATTTGTCCTGTAGAATTTTTGAAATGTGGGTTAGACCCGTAAGGCATGCTGATATTTAGTTGTTCTTAACATCTTCCAACTTTCAGCTACCAGCTTTTAAAAATAAAAACATTTATTTACAAAACGTTCTGAATTTTTCTTTAGTTACAAGAACAGCAATTTTTTTAAATATCATTGACATTACCAACAAATTTTCAATTAGAAATAGATTTGGATTTAATTATAGTTATATCAAATTCACAAAATAATTTCAAAAGAAAGTTGAAAATTGAAAAAAAAAAAATTGTTAAAAATATTTCAATAGATTTGAGAAAACTCTGAAATACAATTTTCAATGTTTTGAAGAATTTAAAAAGTTTTCAAGATCATACAGAATATTCTAAGCTATTATTGATCATATTTTATTTTGGTAAATTAATTTTCAGAAAATATTCATTTCAATTAAAAAGATCAACAAAAGTTAAGAAGTTTTCTATACAGAATTTAATACTGTTATATTTTTCCTACACAACATTTTTTCTGCACAGAATATTTCCTACACAGAATTGAATATCGCTTGATAATTTTATTTTTATCTGCATACAGATGAAATGATTACAGTTTTAATTGAAATCTTGTTGATGCTATAAAAAAATATTCTGATTGAAGATTCACTCATAATATTTATTTTTTAACAAGATTTCAATTTAAACTATAATCATTCCATCTTGTGTAGGTTCTACTTTTTGTAAAGAATATTTTATGTACTGTTTTAAATACCTGTACATTATGTAGAGACTATCTCGGAAATAAAATATTACAATTTAATTCTCTCTAGAATATACATATTTGGTGCAGAAAATATGTTTTAAAGAAAAAAATAAAAGTATTAAATAATAAAAAATTTGGTGTTAGGAATGTTTTGTGTAGAAAATATTTTGTGAAGGGAAAAAATTAAAATATTAAACAATATTAAATTCTGTGTAGGAAATATTCTGTGTACAAAAATTCACTCAATAATTAGGTAAAAAAGGATAAGCGTCTGACAAATGTTTCACCTTGCTGTTTCTAGCCCAAAAAAATGACATCTATGTTAAAAAAAATTATTATCATTTTTCATTAACTATTCAAACAGTTTTTATTCAGGATATTATAATTTTAATCATGAAAATGATTAATTTACATTTTTTTAAATTAAAATTATTCATCTGTTAAATATTAAAATTAAATAAATGTCTATCATGACGAAGTTTTTCTTCAGACTAATCCCTTTTTTTATCTCGCAAAGGGAACATTTATCGAAAATTAATCGAGAAATAATAAAATTCACTAAAATAATTATTATCTATTAATATTTTATAGTCGTGAAATCACTGATACATCCAAATTCCTTTTAATATCATTCCTTATACTGTTTTGTTATGAATATTAATTTAACGGAAAAAAATATCAACGATAAAAAAAAAGTTTCTTTCTTACATTTTTTTGTGAAATTTCAAAAGATTTTAATATGAATCTTATTTAGTCCTGTTTATTAAATTTATGAAAACCTGATGAAATATCTCAGAGTTGCTTTATTTAATGACTTCGGAATTTTGTAGTAAATGGCATGCAACCTTTTAGAAATATCTTTTTGTTAGTCCAAAAGATAAATAAAATTCAAGGGAGATCCAAAATGTTTCATATTGTCCCTGAAGAAAACACCAAAAACATCTAAAAATTAAAAATGCTTAAAAATCACGTTCATAACTGATTCTATTCTCCTTTAGTTGAAACTAGTTATAACAAACCTATTTTAAGGTTCTTCTTATGAATATAACCTTGGCAATATTCGTAAATAACATTTCGAAGATAAAGTTTTAAAAAGTTATGAAACTGCAATTTCTCGTCCTTGAATATATTTTTAAAATGAACATGCGCAACACAACATGCGCAAATTGTATTATTATTGTTTAATTAGGACAGAAATCTAACTTAACTACCTATAATAATCTGCAATTTTTTTGATAAAAATATTCAGCATAATTTTTTGTCGTACTTCTACTTAGCGTCACTAACGATTGTTATTTGAACAATCTTGAATGAGATCTTCTTATATTTGTATTCGACACTTTTATTTGATTAGTTATGTGTTATATCAGTTCTTAAATATGTCTACACAGGAATCGATTTTGTCAAAAAGGGATTTTAATGTTTTTAAGTTGACCTTCACAAAACCTTGAAGGTTTTCTTCAATATAAAAATGAAGATCACCATTGAATTCTTCGTTAATAGGTACTTCAAGAATGACCTTGACCTCCTTCAAAAATATTTTACCTGGGGAAATATTCAGCCTTCCCAGAACTTTTGTGACAATCTGTATTTACGGTCTCTAAATTATTAACAATTTAATCTTAGGGGCTAGGCATGATAACACTTTGATATTTTTGAAATTAAAATTGGATGAAATTTTAATTTACATTATATTTATTCCTGCTTATTACATTAAAAAAAACTTGATGAAACATTAAGTAATTGTTGTCTTTGATGACTACTCTCCTTTTGTTGAAACCGCCTAGACTACCCAATTTTAGCTGCTGAGAAGAAGACTGACCTTGAAAACATTCGCAAATTACATTTTGAAGATCAAGTAAAAAAATAGTTATCGAATCACCAAAAATAGAAGTTCCCCCTTGCTTTTTCCAGTCCGAAAAATTACGATTTTAAATTTAAAAAAAAAAACATTTTTATAACCATTTATAATATATTATTAATATTTAATTCATTTTAGAAATTATGAATTTGATTTTAATAATACCAGTTTTTAGTTCTTACTATTTACAAAGAATTTCTGGTACAGTGCAAACCAAGCTTTAAATTTAAAATGAATATATTTAATTTCTTACCTGAAGGTGATAAGGTTTTTCTTCTCAAGCTCTTATCTTTTAATGCATCTTAAAAGAAAATTTGATTTATATCTTTGTCGGTGCTCATCTTATTTTTTTTAATAAAACTAATGCCGCGGAGAAAATGGGTTTAGACATTCTACTCTATAATTAAGTACAAGTTTATTAGCGCGGCCTACTGGAATATCCGCTATTTCATCTTTTGTCAATTGGGTAATCTTGCCGCTTTCCATGTTTATTTTGACCCGTCTTTGGCCAGCTTTGCGACCATGATTTGAATATATTCCAACAAAAATATCACACTTCATCAATATTGCAAAGGCTTCACGATCAGCTGTTGATAATACAATTTGTTCATGGGTTGGCATGGGCACATAGAGATTTGTTCGCGTGAGTAGTCGAATTTTCTTGCTAACAGGAAAAGCGTATCTTTGAAGTACAAATATCCGGCGGGGATTATTATAGGAAGTAAGTCGAAATAATTCAAGTTTATTAAGTTCATATTGCCTTCCATAAAGGGAATCAATTTTGGTAGGTGGATTCATGAACTTATCTGGAGAAAATGTATACCTGACACAAAGAGCCCGTTTGGCAGGAGAAGTCTTGACAGGAGAAGAAAACTTGGCAGCAGAAGAAGGCTTGGCAGGAGAAGGCGACTTGACAGAAGAAGAATAGTTGGCTGGAGATCTGGATCTGGTACAAAGAGAAGGCTCTGAAGGAGAAGAATACTTATCAGGAGATGGAGGCCTGGCCGTAGAATGAGGTCGGACTGGAGAAACAGATCTGTCAGGAGAAAGCTGTCTCTTTGATGATTTAGAAGATTCACAACGAGGTACACCAGGAATAGGTTCGCCATTAGGTAAACAGTCAAACCCTGAACTTAACTCTGCAAGAAGAAACCGAGAATTAATTTTTTTCAGAATACACTCGAACTATAAAGATACGAGCACTCCACAGATACGAGCGTCCCGACCCTGGGAAGGCGAGCGGAATTTTTTTCCCTCTACCCTGGCCTAATTGCGGGGCAATGCAAGGGCGCGCTGCCTTGAATTCGACTTGCGTATGAGCCAAGTAGACCTGTGGGCGTTCTCGCGAATTTTCGTTGAAATCTAAACGTCGCAGGCGTGGGAGCCCTTTTCACCCTCGTATATTTGAAGTTCGCAATTCCCGAACTCCTCTTATTTTAGGAGTTTAAGTGTTAGGTAAAATTGCGATTTCTCAATTTCACTTGATTTTTATCGTTTGACGTGCGGAAAAAGTGCGGGCAAAATCTAGATAATTTAATGAAATCCATCAATTTAGTATTCTGGAACAACTATAGGATTGAAATTCATAGTTATGTAATTTTCACTATTGGTGAATTGTGCATCTTAATTTGACTAAAGTTTGAATTAAAGTATTAATTTTCCTTTTAGTTCTTTACTTGATGAATCGATACTAAAATCGCTGTTACGAAAAACATACGTAGGTTTCAAGGAATTTAAGCGAGAAAATTTTTGTCCCTTAAGCGGCACCTTTTTGAAATTTTGGACGATGATAAAAAATTTAATTTACGATTCGAAAATATTTAAAAATGTTTTCTCTAAAAAAAGTTGTTCTCATAATTAGAGTCATAAAGAAATTTACTTTTAAAAATTCCATTGCGAAGAACATGGTTAAAATTATTGATATTTTGTTCTGAATTTTAGATTTTTCATGAAAAATAATGTTTTTGGAATTTTTTTCATAAGCAGGAAATGTACTTTAAATTCCATTTTTACATTCTCGTCACGATGAAAACATATTAGTTTTTATGTGAAAATCAAATATTGTGGATTTCGCTAAATCTCTACGTCACCAGACCCACTCAATCCGAAAAAAACCCGGCTTTATGATGGTGTTTTTCTGTCGGATAACTTTTGAAATTTTATCGAATTTCATTGTGCTTCATCACCCGATGTTTATGATCAGAAAAATCAATTTCTTGAAAAAATTCAGTTTAAATCAAAATTCTAAAAGTCAAACGGATGACTATATTGCTTTTTGAAGGTCTTGCAAGATTATAATAACGAATTAAAAATTTTTTTTTGAACAATCTGAAATTCAAATTGTGGTCGGACTAAATAAATTAAAATTCATTAATTCCATTTTGTGGTCAAAATATGCAATGTACGCAGAAAGATGAATAAACAAAAATTTTGCATCTAAAAAGACCTTCTATTTTCTTAAAAATTACTTTTTATAGAATAAATCGTTTTTGTTTTATTCTTAAAAAACAACATTGAAAATAAAATCAGTTTTTTTGGTCGAACAACACAAGCTACAAAAAAATGAAACAAAAGTCGTTCCATAAAAACTAGCTGTAAATTTGTTATAAATTGTTTTAATAGGATTCGTGTCTTCTGTTTTCTTCATAAAAAAGAACATTAAAAATTTTAATTTTTTGATTAACGACCCAAGCTATAAACAAATGGATGGACAAAAGTTGCTCATTCAAAAAGAGTTACAAATGTTTAATGAATGATTGTTTAATGTGACTGCACAAATGTTTATAAATTGAAATTTGAAGTCTGAATTTGAGATAGATGCGGATTGCGTCAGAAAAATTATTATTTTCGGAAAGCTTAGCAGCATTCGAAAAATTATATACAAAAAATTTTATATTTTTATATTCACCAGTCGAATTAAGAATGACCATGACGAAAAACATCATAGTATAAAGGATTCCCATTTTTTCAATTAGGAAAAACTCTAATTAATGAGTTACGAAGAATTTTGTTAACACGGTATCCAATAAATATTCTGGTGTTTCATTAAAGCATATATTCTGTGTCTTAATCGTTATCTCATACGTTTAAGGTGATAAGCTTGTCCTTCGGAGATTACAATAAACAATATAAATTCAGTTACCTAAACCAATACTAATTTGGGAAAAAAATTAATTTTCGTCTTAAGCTCTGTCCTAAAAAGTGGGAAAACTCGGGAAATAACGGTAAATATTTTTTAACCGGGAATTTTGGGAATTTCCATAAAACATATCTACCCAAGTTCAATTTCAACAGTTTTGTAAATAATTAAAATGCAGTCTTGAAGGGTTAACCAATTAAAAATTAAAAGTGTTTAGATTGAATTTTTTTTAATAAAAACCACTTTTAAATACCAATTTTAACGATTCATTAATAAAAATTTTTTGTTCAATATTTTAGGTCTTCCTTCATATAATGCTTTGTATTAAATTTACTGAATAGATTTAATAATATATTATTAGTATTATTTTTTCTTAGCCATTAGAAAAATGTAAACGTGCGTTTGATACTTTATACACTATTTTCAACTTAAAAATAACTCCATAATAATATAGTCCTAATTAAAGTCTTTAATCAAATTCTGAATATTGTATTCGTCTCAGTCATTCAATTTTCAAGCCATTTACTTTGAAATTTTTCATTCAGAAAAAGATATTTGGGAAATTCCTCTAAATTATAAAAAATTCTTAAAATTTTCTAGGTTCTTTTTTGATTATTTTTTCAATCTTAACAAATCTTTTTAAACTTTCTGTGACAATAAGTTTTCAGAACAAAAAATCATTTGCAATCACATCATAATTTTTGTACGAACAGACGAATCTTTCCGGGACACAAACTTTGTTTGAATTATTTGAAATTATGTAAAGTTCTAGATTTAATTTAAACATTTCTTAAATTTCTAAATATCTCTTATAATAACTCTAATTTTTTCGACACATATTAAGTCTTCCTATTATTATTTATAAATTCAAATATTACGAATTTTTTTTCAATTATAAGGATTTTCTAAAAGTTGTAGGAAAAATTTAATTTATTTCAAAATATATTTACAAGTTTAGAAAATATTTCAAAAAATATTTTGTATTAGAAAAATTTAAAGCTACTTTTAGACTTCTCAATATTTTGAAATAACATTTTTAGGACTTGCAAGGATGCTCAAACTATTTACAATTAAAATAATGTGTCCAGCTTAAAGTTACTTAAAATAATATTATTTTGAATTTTTGTTTCAAGTTAATGTCTTTATTCTTTAATTTAGAGTATTAATAATGTTAACATGGACTTATATTTTAGGAATTTAATCTGAATCTTTGAACTCTATAATTTATAAAAATTATAAATCTTGCTGTTTACCTGCATTTCATTTAAAATTGTTCAATTGAAAAGTGTTAGTACCTTTCATTTTATACGTGTTAATTGTTCAACATTCGAATACACAGTTTTTGTATTAGAAACTTGTGAACTTCAATTTTTTAATTTTAAATTCCAGAGTTCCAGTTGATATGTTTTATTTTTTGTTTTTTATTACTTTATATGTAAAAATATTTAGAATAGAGTTTAATTTTTAAATTTTCTTGGCCTTGAAAAATGTTGACGAACCGGAAAGAAACCGGGAAAAGACCGGAAATTTTCCCCTTTGCTTAAAATAACCATCCTGCTAAGCGTCTTATGAGAGAAAGTATCTTTTCGTTTAAAAAATTATTGAATATTTTTTTTATGGGCCTAGAAAATATTTTCTTTTTAAAGAAATTGTGCGCTGTATATTTTGTAATGATTGGTATTTTTAAAGAGAGAAATAATTATTTCGTATTTAAAAAATTCAAACATAAATACAACAATACAATTCAGTGAAAAATGTAAAATAGATGGCAATTTTATCAAAGAACATTTTACAAGAAATATACGGAAATCATATGAATCACATTTTTTCAATCCTGAAATTAATTATACAAAGGTTCTTAGCATTATGTATTATATAACCTTCGACTACTTTTAATTAGGTAACGTTATTGCCTAATAAAGATAAAAAAAATTATGTCATCAGAATCTTGAATGTAGAAAGAATATCTAAAGATCTCGGATATTTTTACAAGATATTGGTATTGTGAAATATGACTAAGCTTCAAAGAGAACTGAAAATAAGCTTTAGAAAAAGATATTTTTGTTTTAAATTCTTTATTTAATGTTTTTTATTTAGAGATTTATGTTTTTACTTGCTCTTTAGGTAAAAGTAGCAAGTCCCATTTAATTCTAATGTTGTGATGGTCATTTTTTTCACTGAAAGGTTCTCCACAAATCTTTTTTATATGTATTCATTAAAAAAATTATTTCTAGAAAATTTTTAATTATAAATTTTACATTGTATAATTTTTAAATAAAGTTTTTAAAATAAAAACAAACGAAAAAGATTGGTAGAATATCTTTCAAGAAATGAAATAAGCCCTACAAAATTGAGGCTCAATAAAAATGGCAACCTTGAGCTATAGAAAAAGAAAGCATAAAAATATAAGTGTCTAATATCAAATAAACAATTTAAACCTGAAACATTTATACATTTTTGTTTAATCTTAATGTCTTGTTATTTATACATGATTTCAAAAAAAATCATACACAAAATTTGTGTTAAATGTTGTTAACTAACTTTAAAAAGGATTAGGTGTAACAAGTTTAAAAAAACAAAGTTCATGTTTAGATTTTGTCAGATAAAATGGATATTTTAAAGGAAATATTATTTAGTCTCGATGAATGCTAACAAATTTGAGGTGAAAAGCAAATTCACACTTCTTTAAAAATTGAAAATGAATTTTTTGTCACAGTCCGCATTTGAAAAAATGTGCTCCTCGAGCCAAAGAAAACTTCTTGCGTATTTTCGATTTTAAAAATCAAAGCTTTTCAAAAATTTTGAAATCTTGTAAGAGAATACAAAAATTGTATTAAAAATTTTTTTTAAAAATTTTAATACTTTTTTATTTTCGTGTACCTCACTATTCCTTTGTGTATTCCTCTGTTCTAAATATTAGTTTTCTTTCAAAATAATAAAATAGGAAAAGAAGTTATTTTTTTATTTTATATTTTTCAAACGGCAGAATTAAGTTATTTGTAATCTGAAATCTATTTAGTTCTACTCATATTAAATTCTTAAAAATTCTGATGAAATGTATAATAATTTTGTACTTTGGTGACTTTTGAATTTTTATTGTGAATAGTTTAAGCCTACAAAAGTTTTATATTTTCAGTAAAAATATAGAGAAGATATAAAGATCAAAAAATAAAAACCTGTGAAATTCATGTTAATAACTAATTCAATTCTCGTTGTTTTAGAAGCACGTATACTAATGTATTTTGATGTCCTGATTATGAGTACGACTCTGCAGTATGCGCAAATTATATTTTCAATGCAAATTTAAATAGAAATGCTTATCATATTTCCAAAATTACCATGTCATCATAATTTGGATTTTAATTATAGCTATTTTTATCTTTTACTATTCTAATTTTAATTATTGTATTGCGTTTGTAGTCGTATTAATCATTATATTTATAAATTGTAATAAAGCTAGTAGAAAACACTGACTCATCATGCTATACCGTTTCTACTGATACTGTTTCCTCTTCAATTCAAATTATATACCACAAAAGGGTTCGTATTTTTAAATACACGAAAAGTAATCTGTTTTGATAAAAATTCAACAGGTATGTTAAAAAAATCTTTTTTTTTATCAAATACAACTGTCCTTTATTCTAAATTAAAATTCGTGCTTTTTGCAGCATAAACTTTTATATTTTTTTTAGATAGTACATATTGATGACTTAAAATTTAACTGCATAGTTAAAACTTGAATTGGTTTCACAGTAAATTAATTTTGTTTGGTTGACATTTATAATTTTATTTTTAAAAATTTTACTTTTTTATCCAAAATAAACATTCTTTTTTGTTGAAATATACACTATTTAATGTTCGTTGTAAATTTATATTTTTTGTTGAGAATGCAGATACTTAGTAGGAAGTTAAAACAATTTGTTAAAAATTCATTTTTTCCGTTGATATTTCATAATTTTAGTTAAAAATTCATCTCTTGGCTTAAAAGTTTAATAACTTTATTGAAAATTCTTTTTTTAGAGCAAATGAGAACATTTTATTTAAAATTAGAATCTTATGTCTTGAAATATGAACTACTATATTTTGCAGTAAAAGTTTATTTATTTATATTGATAATTCAAATACTTTCTTGAAAGTTGACCTTTTTCGAAAATCTCTTGTTTTTCTTAATATTCATCATTTTAGTTGAAAATTTATCTCTTTTGTTAAGAAATGAAATATTTTGTTAAAAATCTCTCCCATTTTAGTGTAAAATTCATTGTATCATCTAAAAATTGAGTTAATTCATTTTTCAGTTAAAACCTCATGTTTGTAACTAATTCAATTTTCAAACTTTCAAAACCACGTATACTAAATTATTTTGATGTCCTAATTAAGAGTATGACATCAAAAATATTTGAAAATTATATTTTTAATGTAAAATTGAATAGAAATGGTTATTACTTGCAGGTGATACAATTTTACTTTTTAAACTTTTATTAGTATATTTACATTAGAATAAAAATATAAAACAGTTAATATTAAGTAGCGTCTTTAAGGAGTATGGGTCTAAACAAAAATCTTTTCAAAAATTTTAAAAACGATAATGATTTGTTTGATGCCATATTTTAACGACATAAGCCCAAGGGCTGAATAAAATCCATCAGAAAGATGTTTTTCAAAAAATGGCCTTCTGTCATATTTTTTGTTTTAATTAATTTAAAATAAAATGAATTTTATGCGCCTAGGGAAGAGCAAACCGCCACCGTAAGTGTAACTATGGTGAAACGGTAATATCGATATTAAGTGCACCATGCGTACACTCGCGGTGGCGGTTTGCTCCTTTCCAGGCTCATAAGACGGTTCATGTTTGCAATTAATTTAAAAAAATATTTTTTTCAAAAAATACTCAACAATATACTGTATGGAGGACTTCAGATTATCTAGTTAAAATATGACATCCAAAAACTCATAATTGTCGGAGAAACGTTGTGATTTCTAATGCATGGACTCGAAATCAAGCCATAGGAAGCGTCTTAAGGGTGTGCGTTCCCGCTTTATGTCATTTTTTAAAATTTAATTAATTCCGTTGTCAATTCGGTAATCTTGCCGCTTTCCATGTTTATTTTTGCCCGTCCTTAGATGAAACAATTTGTTTTTGCGTTGGCATTGCGACGAAGACATTTAGTCGTGCGTGAATTCAAATTTTCTTATCGGCAGGAAAAGTGTATCTTCGAAGTACGAAAACCCGGCTTGGGTTATTGTAGCATGTGAGCCGAAATGATTCAAGTTGGTCAAGTTCAAGTTGACGTCCATTACTAGAATGAATTCTGGTAGGTTGAGCCATGAACCTAGCCTGTGGAGATCTAGGCCTCACATGGAGACGATGCGCGACAGGAGAAGAAGACTTCGAAGGAGAAGGAGGCCTGGCAAGAGAATAATGCCTGACAGGAGGAAGAGACCAGTCAGTAAAAAGATTGCTAACTGAGGAATAAGAAGATTCATGACGAGCAACACGAAGAATAGGCTCACTGCCAGGTAAACACTCGAACTCTGAACTTAACTCTGTAACAAAAAACATAGGATTATTCAGGGTAGATTTGAGCCGCGAAACCGGGAATTTTATAAGAACAGGAAACAGCGGGAATTGACCTTGAATTTATTTTTGGCCGGGAGTTTTAAAAATGTTTGAAAAAAATCGTTCAAATTTGATTTTAACCGTTTTTTAAATAATTAGTTGAATTGTGATCTTCTTTAATCATGATATTATTCAGTTTAAAATGGGTAATTTAAAAATCTTTGACTATAAAAATTGTCCACTTGAGGTTTTTAATTTTGAAGCGTTCATTTCAATTTAAAGAATTTTGAAATGCAGTTTGAAAAACTTAAACTATTATGTTTACCAAAAATAATTATAATTCGCCTTAGGACTGGGAATGTTAAAATTTAATTAAATTTCGAGCTGGAGCAGGAAATTTGCTAATAGAATGAATTCTAATTATTTGTTGAAACGGAGTATTTTGAAGAAAAAAATAATAATTGTGAATTGTGACAGAAAATTACAACAACAAAAATCGAATTCTTAGTTGAAACTAAGAATTTTCGAAAAGTATTAAGATTTTGTATTTGAACACGGAATTTTACATTCTTAATAAATTCTAAATTAAAACTGAACTTTATCCACGAGAATAACAAGTCTCAATTGAAAAATCGAATTTTTCAAACCATTTTATTATTCTGTGTTGAAACCGAGTATTTCCGAAAAAATTTAATTATGAATTGGCACATGGAATTTTGCAAAATAAGTATAATTATAACAATCAAACGAAATAAAAAAATTTCGAAAATAATTAAAATGCTGGATTTAGACAGGAAATTTTTCGACAAAAATTAAAATTCTGAATTTAAACAGGGAATTTCCAATTGTTAGCCAATTCTGAGCTGGAGTAGAATTTAAAATTTTCAAAAATGGTATAATTTTATACATTTTCAAGTTCATTGATTGATTCTTCAATTTAGAGCATTGAAAACGATAACGTGGATTTATATTTTTGTGCATTTTATTTTATGAGTGTAAATTATGAAGCATTTGCGTACAAAACTGTGAAATGAAATAGCTTTTAAACTTTAATTTTAAAAGTTTAAAATTAATGAGTTTCACTTTGAATTCTTTCATTTGCAGTTCAGTTCTTATCACTTCAAATGGAACAATTTTTAGATTTAGTGTACAATTTTTCAAATTTCATTGGCCGTGACAAATGTTTGCAAACCGGAAAAAAAACAGAAAATGACCGGGAATTTTTTTCTTTGAATAAAACGGCCACCCTGTTAATACTATGTTAAAGTATATAGGCAACATTAAGAAGCAAGATGTAAGATGTTGACAAAAAATTTAACTGACCAACTTACTACAAGCTGGACGCGCAATATTTAAGGAAAATTACTCGGGAAATATCGTAGAAAATTTTTGTTTCGAATTTTTCTTTGCAGAATGTAATATACTCTTATGCACCAGGGTGTGTCTAAACCACCTTTAAGTTCGATAAAAGGGGGTTAGAAATAGTGTGCAAAAAAATTTGATTAAAATCCCCCAAGCCGTTTTCGATCAAAGTGTTTTTGGCGTAAAAATTGAATTTTTCAGAAAATGTAATAAATCGAGGTTTATTCTGCATTTGAGTAAAAGAAACGTTTTAAAAATTAAGACAAGAGTCTTCAGGCACTAAAACTTCATATTTTTAAGATAGGTCTAAACAAAAAATATAATAAATTTCTAAAATATAATAAAGTCTTTGGAGTACGTCTTAAAATATACCTACCATCATACTTGCCTGTGTAAACACCACATAACAACACGTGAATGTAGGCAAAATATTTTTGCCAATAGTGATGGCACATTCTGGCATCTAGTTCAAAATTTATTTCTTTGGTTGAAAATTCCACTATTTGTTTGAAAATTCGTTTCGCTTTTGTTTAAAAAATAATTTTTTTGATAAAAATTTGACTATTTCGTTTTTGTTTCAAAGTGTGCTTTTTAGTAGAAAATTCATTAATTTTGTGTAAAATCTATATTTTCTTTTTGAATAAATCGTTTTGGATGAAAATGTAACTAATTTGTTTAAAATTGATGTATTTTGTTCAAAATTGTCTCTATCGGTTAAATTCGACTGTTTTTATTTTGAATTCAAATTTTTCTTGGTTGAAATGTCAGCTATTGCATGATATGTTAAAAATTCTTCTTTTTTTGTTGAAAATTAACAACTCCAACGAAAAGCTTCATTATTTGGTTAGAAATTCAATTTTTTGGTTCCAAGTTCAGGGATTTTGTTTAAAATTTCTGTTTCTTTGGTAAAAAACAATAAGTCCATTTGGCTGAGAATGTAACTTTCTTTTTAAAAATGTATGTATTTTATTGAAAATTGTCTTTATTGGTTAATATCGACTGCCTTTTATTTTAAGTTAAAACTTTTTTGGTTGAAATGCCAACTATTAAATTTTTAGTTAATATATCATTTTTTTAAGCTGACAATAAACTGTTTCAACTAAAAGCACAACTATTTGGTGGAATATTTATCTGCTTCGCTCAAAATTAACTTTTTTTTAATTCGTTTTTAACTTTAAAATTATTTCGTTTAAATGTACCTATTGCATTTTCGGATAAAAGTTGATATTTTCAATTTTAAAAATTAAACTATTTGATTAAAAATTAATTATTTGTTTCAAAATTTATCATATTATTTTAAAATTCATTTCGGTGGTAACAAATTTTATTATTTTGTAAAAAATCCTGAAACTCGTAGTCTTACCATGATGCACTTTTGCTACTTATTTTTATCTTCCTTGCTACAATTGTATGTTTAATAATAACCGGTTGTTAAAAAATATTCTTTTTGGTAAAGTTCAACTGTTCTTTATTTTTAATTAAATTCCTTGTTTCTCAAAATATTAAAGTTTCATATTTTTAGTAGATAATTCGTCTTAATGATTACAATTGAAACTGCTTGGTTAAAAACTGAACTATTTTGTTGAAAACTAATGTTTTTATTAAAGATTCATAATTTTATTGGAAAATTTATCTCTTTTGTTGCAAATTTAATTATTTTGTAAAATATTTGTGAGAATGGCGTCTTGCTGTGATGTACTTTTTCTACTATTTTTTATTTAAAATTAAAATCAATGTTTTTGAAAATATAAAGTTTTACGTTTTTTGTAAATAATTCATATCGACAATTAAAAATTAAGCTGCTTAGTTAAAAATTAAACTTTTTGTTAAAAAAAGGTTAGTTTGTTTGAAGATTCATCATGTTAATTTCAAAATTTATCTCCTCGGATGCAAATTTTATTATTTTAAAATAAATTCTTTGTGATGGTCGTCTTATAATGCTATACATTTTCTATTTTTTTCTCTTCCTTGCAGCATATATATATTTTTAACTTATTTGTTAAAAAACCTTCTTTTTTTGTTTTAGTTCAACTGTTCTTTATTTTAAATTAAAATCTGGGTTTGTTAAAATATAATATTTTACATTTTTCGTACCTAATTCGTCTAGATAATTGATAATTCAACTTCTCAGATGCTAATTGAACCATTTCGTTAATTAATTAAATTAATACATCATTTTTCTATGTCTCTAAAAACCATGAATTTCTTTGACGACGTATCGTAGGGAAAATAGACGAAGCTTTGTTTAAAAATGTTTGTTTTCAAATAAGTTTTGCCAAAAAACTGAAAAAGGCTATGAACATTTTCAGGACGATTCAGTTTTGGGCTAGTTTTTGTTAATAATGGTATTTTCTAAATGAGAAATAATTATATTTTTTTACCAACATTTAAAACTTTCAAGATTATAATGCATTCCAAAATGTAATATTTACAAGAATTATAAAATTATATTTCAATGCTTTGTTTAAATATTTCAATACTGAAATTATTTATAAGAAGAGGCTTTACATAATGTCTATGATCGTGCACTAATTTAAATTACGTGATGCTATTATCTAATAATAATAAAAAATAACATTACCTGAATATATGGAGTTATTCATTCAACTTTTAAACGTAAACTTTTAAAAATATAATACATGCTGTAATAGAATTTTAAAATATTTTGCATCGTTTAAAAGAAAATTGAAAATCGTGTTTTTCATCGCGTCCAAACATGTACCTCCAGCAAAAAAAATCTTTTCTCTGAATTATCTCAAAACCTTAAAGTAATTTTTAATTATTTTTTATGTTTAGAGTGTCGATTATTTTATAATTCGTTAATTTTTGGTCGGGAATTTTATTATTGGGGAATTCTCTAATTCGACAATATTATAATCTATTAAATCTTTACAAAACAGAAGCTTTTCTAGACTTTTGAAATATTTCTAGAGAATACAAACATTTTTTAAGATTCCTAGAAAAAACTAAGATTTTATTTTTATTTTTCAAAGTCAATTTTAATTCAATATTCAAAAATATTTTAAGCATTTTTAAAGATATTTTCAAAATTGTCCAATCAGAGTCTCGAAATTTCAAAGCTTATTTTTGTTCCGTTTTCAAGTTTCTTTAATTTGCAGAAACTTTTAAAAATTTAAAGAAAAATTTGAATTGACAAATTAAAATAAAGAATACTTAAAATGCTTAGAATTTTGTATAAGATTCAATATCAACTCAAACTTGGCAAAGATGTAACGTTTTAAAAGAGTTTTAAAAGGTTCCTAAATAATAAAAAAATCTTCCTAATATTTTAAAAGTGGAAAGATTAAAAATCCCGATTAATTAAATTCTGGCCATTATATAATTTACAAAAAAGAAAAATTTGAAATATAAAATTCCCAAAATTATAAAATTTCCGACAATTTAAAATTCCCATACTGAAAAATTTCTGAATATTGACATTTTCGGCAATATATATTATTATAGAAATTACAAATTCCCGAAACTGAAAAAAATAGTCAACACATGTTTAAAAATTATTGATTATTATTTTAAGCTATTGATTTTTCAAAATTTCAGGAGAAATTTCAGTCAGATTGAGGGATATTTAGAAATTTTAGACATAAAAAATAAAATTTATATTTTAACTCTTCAAAAAGGTTCCGATAATTTATCAAATATTTTTTTATTTCTTCTCAAAGTTCAGATACCCTAAATATGATTTAAATTGAATCGAATTTTTCTTTAAATTTGATAAAACGCTGAAAAATTGAAAAATCTCTTAAAGGTTCTAGATTTCTTTTCGATAAATCTGAAATCTCTAAGAAAACTTTTTATGTTTAAAAAAAAATTATATTTACTTAGCCTTAAAAAGTTACTGGTAACATTTTTCTAAAATCCGATTTAAGCTTGAATTTAAGAGCTTAATAACTTTTAATAAACAAGTAGTTCCTCAAAACTTTTATTTTGCATCAAAAATTATTTTTCCTTCATATTGAAACGGGACAAGAGGGCGCAGCGTGCGATTGATGATGCTATTGTTTAAATAAATATCTAATAACAAAATTTAAAATAGCAAAAATATATCTATAAAGTATTTTATAGTGTGTATCAAAATGATAAATGGCTTAAATATTCGAATAATTCATGTTTCACATTACTTCAGAAACTAACCAATTCTCTACCTCCTTTTCTTTGCTGGCTCCTGATGGTAAATATTTCATTAACTCATGATTTATACAGCAGCTATTCACAAGTTCTGAGCCAGAGTTCAAGCTCAAAATTAATTTTTAATTTTCATTACCATTTTATTTTATATAACATCCCAAGTATCGTAAATATGTGGATTTCAAATGGAAAAAGGCAAAAATAGTTTAATTATTTGAATAATTTTTTAGGTAAATTGACAATATATTAGCACATTGCAATAAAGCCAATTAAGTTCATCGTCTTATCTTGTTGTGCTTTCTCTACTGATTTTTTCTCTTCATATGAAATACGCATTGCAAAAAATATTATGTTTTTAAATACAATTTTATCTTGAAAATAAAGTAATTAAACTTTGTAATATAAACTAGAAGTCTAAGTAAACATTTTTAACTATTTGTTTAAAAATGCGCTGTTCTTGGTATACATCAACTGTATTTTCTCTATAACTAAAATCTTTTTTTTTTGTAAAAATATATGCTTGTACATTTTTCGCGAAGAATTAAACCTCTTATATTAGAATTTATTATTCTGGCTGTTTGCTCATTTCTCAGGTCAAAAATTATAGAAACTATTTTGTTGAAAATTTTCTCCTTCGGATGAGGATTCAATCGTTTTTTTTGAAAATGTATAGTAATCAAGATTCAATTCACACGATATGAATTAACAATTAATTTTTTTGTTTTAAGTTTAATTTGAATATTTGATTATTTTACAGTTTCATTTTTAGTTGAAAATTTTTTTAGCAAAATTTGAATTAAATTAAAATGAGCACGGAAGCAAAAAATTGTAAGTCCAAAAATGTATGAAAAATTATTATTATTTTTTAAATAGATTCATTTTTTTATATTATATTTAGAATAATTTCTTACATCTGAGTATTTAAATTCAAAATATTCTAATTAGGTTGAACATTTGGTTTCATTTTATAATTGAATAATTACTATATTTAATAAATTGTAATCAAACGAGTTCATTTCGAGGTCTTGTCATAATTGTCCTTTTCTACTGAAATTTATTCTTCCTTTCACAATTATGTTTCACTAAACTTAATAATATTTTTCAACAAGTTTTCATATTTGCACTTAATGAATTGTTTTCCTACTACAAACAATGATTCTAAATGTATATTTAAAAAATATATACATATATATTTATCCAATTCAAGAATAGACTGTAAACGTCGATAACACATGTGATGCCATCTGACTAAGATTTTGTGAAACGTATGGAGTTTCTCGTAAGCAGTTCTGCAGGATCACGTCATGAGGCGCTCCTTGTTTATTTTACAGTCAATGAAATTAGTTTAGTTATTGAAATTATTCATTTTTTCCACAAAGCCACAAAAAAGATATTTCATGCACTTTTTTGAACCAAGTGTTGACTTTATCTTCTTTTAAGATACGAACCAGTTCATACCTAAAAATGTAATAAACGAATATTTTTTCATCTGAAGATATTAAAATACAAGAAAATAAATTAATAAGTATTTGATTTAATCCTTCAAAAATATAGATTGTTGATTTAATTGTACACGTAACGTATCTAAATGCAGATTCTAAATAGAGGCAAATAAAAAATCTACAAAAATTTAATTTCTTGTTATTAAGAGACTTCATATTTTTTGGTGAAAAATACAACTATTTAGTTTCAGAATTGAACTATTTCGTTGAATTCTTTAAAATTACCTTTATTATCTAATAAGTAAAATGGATTGTTTAATATTCATCTTTTTGAATTAAAAATATTACTAAATAAAAAAATACTAAAACTTATTAGGCAACTTTTAGTTCGAAAAAATAGTTTGGTTAGTTAAAAGTTAAATTTTTCATCTCTTGTAGATAATCCATCCTTATGATTGAAAATTCAACTGCTCGGTTAATACTAAAAAAAATGTTTTGTTTAAGAACTCAACTAGTTTGTTAAACTATCTTCGTTCCTGGTCAAATTCTACTGCTCTTTATTTAAAAATAAAATCCTCTATTATATATTTGATTACGGATTCAAATATCGTTGATTCTTCAACTACTTGATTGCAAGTTAAACTTTTTTGTTAAAAATTAAATATTTTTTTAAAATGTGTAAGTTAAGTTGTAATTCAACTCCTTTGTTAAAAATTAATTCAAATTGTTTAAAATTGTACTGCCTTGGTAAACGTTTGTCTTTTCAAATACAAAATTCAATATACTGCTTAAAAATTTATTTTTGCTGCTTGAAAACTCACCTATTTGCTTCAAAACTAGAGGTCAAAATTCTTAACTATTGTGGTCTAAATTCAATAATTTCGTCATAAATTCACCCATTTTGTTCAAAAAATATTATTTTTGTTTAAAAACACAACCGCTTTTTAAAAATTAAACTTTCTTTTTAGTAAACAGTCCCTTGCATATAAATGTTAATGCAATTGGTTGCAAATTTGTCATTTTTAAATAAGTTAATTTAGGCTAAAGTTAATCTAATCGTTTTTTTGTTTGTTTTTTTTTTCAACTATATTTTTGAAAATTTTGCACTCTTGTTTGAAAGATCCTGGTTTCGATTGTAAATTAAGGGAAAAATGTTGAATAAAAAGTTATGGGATTTGTTCGAATTTTTACCGTCTTCCAAGAGGGTTCCAATTTCATGTGATGATGTGTAAGGTATCGGAAAATAGTTATCCTCAAATTTTGCGGGATGTAGACACAAGAATTTAAATTAGAGACTAACTTCCCAATTAGTCACGAAATCTGTTCAATGATCACCAGTAGTCAGGAGTACATTGGGTATAATCTGAGTAATAGGAAAAGAGGAACAGAGTGACGAGTACGAATGAGCCACGGATGGCTGATTATGCTCGGGATGTTACAAGAGAGCAGAAATAGAGAACGAAAACTTTAATGATAAAGGATTGGATCTTCTGGAAACTAACCATTGTAAAGGGAATTAAACATTCATGCAATCCTTATTAAATCCTCTTTAATCCTTGTCCTGAATAATAAACATGCAATTATACTTGATTCGACTCTAATTGATGAAATATGTATTGCTTCATTCATGAAATTATTCTTTTCGCTTGAAAATACAATTACTTGCTTACAAATATCTCGATTTTTTGGAGAAGGTAATATTTTTACTTTAAATTTTAGGAATTCAAATTTTTTAATACTCTAAGCATCATAGTTTCGGAGAATTTCAGAAAAATAAAGTCGAATATAGTTTAATTATTGGATTGAGTTTTTAGTTTAATTAACCATTATGTTTATAAACTGTGATAAAATGAGATTAGATCTTTGTCTTTTCATACTTTACTTTTTCTACTTTTTCCATTCAAATGTATATGCCACAAAAAGGGTTCATATTTTTAAATGAAGAAGAAATCATTTTTTTTTAACTTGTTATTTAAAAATATATTATGTTTGAAGTTAACACTCCTATATTTTAAATTCAAATCTGTGCTTGTTAAGGTATCATCTGGCCCATTTTTTCTGGTAATTCATCTTTATGATTGAAAATTTAACTGATTCGTTAAAACTTGAACCATTTTGTTAAATTCATTTATTTTATTTGAAAGTTCATAGTTTTATTTGAAAGTTTATAATTTTATTTAAAAATTCATCTCTTAGTTTGAAAATTCTATTATTTTGTGGAAAATTCCTTGAGATATTTGCCTTCTTATGATGTACTTTTTTGTTTGAATTCAACTGTTCTTTATTTTAAATTATAATCTTTCTTTGTAAAAATATAAACATTAACATTTTTTGTGCATAATTCATCTTGATGATTGAAAATTCAAGTGCTTGGTGAGAAGTTGAACTATTTTCTTAAAAATTAATTGTTTTGTCTAAAGATTTATAATGTTATATCAAAATGTATCTCTTTGATTGCAAATTTCATTATTTTTACAAATTCATTGAGGTCGTGGGCTTGTTATAATATACTTTTTCTAATAATTTTTTCTCTACCTTTCTACAAATGTCTATTTGTAACTAGTTTGTTAAAAATCTTGTTTTTTGTTTGAAATGAACTATTCATTATTTTAAATTGAATTCCGCGTTTGATCAAATATCAGCTTTTTAATTTTTTGCTGATAATTAATCTTTATCATTGAAAATTTAACTGCTTAGTTAAAACTCCAATTATTTGGTTAAAAATGCATTTTTTGTTTAAAAATTTATAAAATTATTTTAAAACTTATCTATTTCTTTGCAAATTTGATGATTTTGTTGAAAATTTCTTGATAGTATCGTTTTATCAGGCTATGCATTTTCTACTGAATTATTTCTCTTCCTTGCTACAAATGTATATTCCATAAAAAGGGGGCGTATTTTTATATGCTCAAAAAACAACCTGATTTTCTTGGGAATTTGCCTAGTTTATTTGAAAAATCTTCTTTTTTGGTTGAATTCAATTGTTCTTCATTCTACATTAAAATCGTTGTTTTTTAAAGTATCTACTTTTACATTTTTTTAGATAATTTATCTTTATGATTGAAAATTTAACTTCTTGGGTCAAACGCAAATAATTTGGTTAATAATGATATTTTTAGTTTAAACATTCATAATATTATTTTTAAATTTATCTATTTGTTTGCAAATTTTAATATTTTGTTAAAAATAACTTGATATTGTCGCCTGATCAGGCTGCACGTTTTCTACTGAATTTTTTCTCTTCCATGCTACAAATGTATATTCCACAAATAAAGTGCATATTTTTATATGCACAGAAAGTAATCTGTTTTGGTTGAGAATGTGACTGGTTTCTTAAAAAATCTTTTTTGGCAGAATTCAACTGTTCTCTATTTCAAAATTGATCTCTGATTGCAAATTTTATTATTTAGTTAAAAATTCTTTGAGAACATGATCTCATCATGCTGTACTTTTTCTACTAATATTCTTCTCTATCTTCCGCAAATGAATATTTGTAAACAGTTTATTAAAAAATCTTTTTCGTTTGACTTTAACTATTCTTTATTTAAAATAATTTCCGTGTTTGTTAAAATATAAACTTTTACATTTGTTGTAGTTAATTCATCTTGATGATTGAACATTTAACTGCTTGGCTAAAACTGGAACTATTTTGTTAGAAATGAATTTTTTTACTTGATTTTGCACAATTTCATTTTAAAATTAATCCTTTTATTTGTAAATTTTAATATTTTATTAAAAATTCCTTGGGATCCTTGCCTTATCATACTGTACTATTTCTACTTGTTTTTTCTTCCTTGCTACTATTGTATATTCTGCATTAAGGGTTCATACTTTTTAAATGTGCAAAAATAATCTGATGTAGTATAGAAATAAACTAGTATGCTCAAAAATCTTCTTTTATGATTACATTGGTCTATTATTTACTTTATAATAAGATCCTTGTTTTTCAAAATATGAACTTTTAAATTTTTTGCAGATAATTTATCTTTATGATTAAAAATTTAACTGCTTAGTTAAAACTTTAATCATTTGGTTAACAATGAATTTTGTTATTCAAACATTTATAATATTATTTTTAAATTTATCTATTTGTTCACAAATTTTGTTATTTTGTTTAAAATGTCTTGATAGTATCCCCTTGTCAGGCTGTACATTTTTTACTAGTCTTTTTTCTTCCTTACTACAAATATTTTTCCACAAAAACGATTGATATCTTTTTAATACTTTTTAATCCGTATTTCTAAAATATAAAAATTTGCATTTTTTACATATAATTTATTTTTATTAATAAAAATTCAACTGCTTGGTTAAAACTTCAACTATTTTGTTAAATTAAATTCTTTATATTTGAATATTCATAATTTTATTTTTAAACTTACCTCATTGGTAGCAAATTTCATTATTTTGTTAAAAGTTCCTTGACATCGTGATCTTATCATGCTGTATTCTTTCTACTAATATTTTTGTTTACCCTTCGACAAATGTATATTTTAAAATAGTTTATTAAAAAATCTTTTTTTTTTATTTGTGATTAACTGTCTTTAATTTTAAATTTAATTCCGTGTTTCTTAAAATATAAACTTTTACATTTCTTGCAAATAATTCATCTTGATGATTGAAAATTAAACTGCTTGGTTAAAACTTGAACTATTTTGTAAATTTAATTTTTTTATTTAAGACCATGTGAAGAGTGGGTCACATGACCAGATTCCTACCTTACAACCCTTTTTTTTCCCCAACTTATTTTCACACGAAGCGCCGCATTTACTTGAAAATTTGGGATAAAAAATAAGAAGCACTAAGAAAGATGGGTGTAGTCCTAAATTTTAAAAAAATCATTCAGAAGAAAAACTTTTTGTATAATTATAAAATTTTAGGAGCAGACCTACCTTTCCGAGTGCTTCATAATTATTATCCCAATCTTACCACGTGACCCACTTATCAGATGGCCTTAAAGATTCATAATTTTATTTTAACATTGATCTTTCTGGCTGCAAATTTTATTATTTTGTTAAAAATTCCTTGATGTCATCGCCTTATCAGACTGTACTTTTTCTACTGGGTTTTTTCTTTACCTTACTACGAACTTTTATTCTACAAAAAGGGTCTATATTTATAAACACAAAAAAATCAGCTATTTTGGTTGAGAATTCAACTTTCTTCTAATTTCTTCTTTGGTTGAACTTAAATGTTCTTATATTAAATTACAATCCCAATTTTTTTTAAATATAAGCATTTTCATTCTTTGTAGATAATCCATTTTGTTGATTGAAAATGTAAGTGCTTGGTTAAAGGTTGAATTGTTTTCTACAAAGTTATTTTTGTTTTGTTTTGAAGATTCATAATTTTATTTTAAAATTCATCCCGTTGATTGCAAATTTCATTATTTTTTACTAATTCCCTGAGACCGTTGTCTTATCATGATGTACTTTTTCTACTGATTTTTCATCTCTTTCTTACTACAAATGTATGTTCCACAAATAGGATTCACATTTTTAAATATGTTTGCAACTAATGAATTAATTATTAAATATTCATGACTCTTTTTCACCTAATTTAACCTTTTTTCACTTACAAGTAAAATATTTAAGTTGAAATATACACTGTTACATTTTACATTGAAAATGTATTTTTTTGGTCAAAAATTCATCTTCTCGGTTGAACATTACCTTTTCTGTCAAAAAGGTATCGTTTATCTTCGCATTCATTTAGTTTTTTGAATACTCGTCTTTCAGGGTTGAATTCAACTTTTTTTGGTTTCAACTCAAAATCCTTCTTTGTTTAAATATACAAAATAGTTTATGTCAGCCAAAATAGAGAAACTTTGAACGAAATACTTTCATTTTTAAATCAAATGACTTTTCAAATAGACGGATAAATCTTTAACAAAAATATATTTTTAACAAAGTACTTTCTCTTTTAAGCATATATTAGAATTTTCAAACAAAAAGATTAATTCTCAAGCAAAAACGTAATCACTTATATTTAAACCAAATTTTTGTTAATTTGAATAAAAATAAAGGTACGAATTTTTTAAAAATTAATTATATTTTTAACCAAGAAGATGATTTTTTAAGAAAAAAATTAATTTTTAATTTTTGAATGTAACTAAAACAAAAATATTTTATTTGATAGAAAGGTAATAAAATTTGACTGAAAAGCACATTTTTTACCAGATGATTAGTACTTGGTCAATGCAAGGAATTTTATAATTTGCTTAAATATGCAATTAATAAGATAAATTTTGTACTAAAATTATGGATCTTGAAGAAAAAAGTGGATTTTTGATAAATGATTTTAATTTGCAACCAAGTAATTGAAATTTAAACCAAAAAGGCGAGTTTTATACAAAAATATATGATTGGATATTTAAATACATGAATATTATAATTTTAAATATAGAAAAATGTTGATTTCAATCAACAAATAGTATTCCCAGCCGAAAATGTAATGGTTTATGACTCAACCAAAAAAGAATTTTCAAGTTAAAAAACATGTTACTAAAAAAATTTAACAAAAGAGTTTGATTTTTAACAAAGCAGTTGAATTTTCAACAAAAAAGATAATTTTTTCTGAAAAATATAATATTTCTGACAGAAAAATTTTTATTTCAAATAAAAAAACAGTTGATTTTAACAAATAAGATTAACTCTCAACAACAAACGTATTAATTTATATTTCAACAAAAAATATTATTTCGAATAAGAACAGTTTAGTCCAACTAAGAAGGACGAATTATCTAAAAAAAAAAAGATAAAATCCTCAGCCAAAGAAAATTAATTTTCAACCAAATATTTAAAACCATTTTTAAACTAACAAGTATGAAATTTTTAACATATTAGATGAATTTTTAAACAAGAATGACATAATTTTACCGAAAATGTTGAATTTTCAACTAAGGTTTTTATTTTTGTTATGAACGAAAAAAATTTAAAGTAGATTTTTTAATTTTTACAAAAAATGTAATTCTTGATCAAATAGTTGATTTTTAATTAAAAAGAATGACTTTTTACTAGCTTGATTGAATTTTTAATAAAATAATTAAATTTCCGATCAAATGATAATATTTAAAATATCTAAGTAAAAAAAGTATATTTTAGCAAAAATATAAAATAATTTAGTGAGCCTGATCCTAGTTGAAAAAGCGACAACGAATTTCTCAATCTGGAAAATACGGTTGGCAGATGCATAAAATCTTCCTCTAGTTTCGCAATAAAAAAATCCAGGTTTCACTTCACTTGCAAATGCTATGCAAAGGCGACACGTGAAGATGACAGGAACTGTAAAAAATGAGTATTTTGAATGTAAGAGAATATTTTTCAAAATGGTAATATGGAATTCTTTATACGAATGCTAGTGAAATTGAGAGGTTTCGAAATGGAAAGAGATCGGAAAGGAATTATATGAGTTTGAAAAAGAATAAACTTTTCAATCTTTTCCAAATTGCTCCTGGATCAAGTTAAATCTTAAATTATTTAAAAATATTCTCACGATGCAGTTGAACCAAATTTGAATAAAAGATGGAATTTTTTCGTTTAATAAGTGAAATTTTCTTCAAGATTAGGAAAAATAGTTCCATTTTTCTAATATCCAAGCGCGATGTCCAGACTTTTATTCTTGGTAGCACCGGTAATATTTGATAATGGATTAATGTAAAATTGTGGAAAGATGTTGGATTTTAAGCCTTTTTACGTCCAGAAATGATGAATGGCATTTTTTTCAGGATGAGGCAATACCCGTGTAGAAATTCAAATGGGGAACTAGTCTGGTTCCCGACCATTTCACCCCACTTAAAGTCGGGGGCTAGTCGGGTCAACTGACTAGCCCCCGACCAGTATCGTCAAGGTAAATTTAGTCGGAGGATAGTCAGGTGCCCCGGCTTATCCTAGTCGGGGCCTGATCGGGTACTTGTAGGGGTCGTATGATAATACATAAACGTGGAATATTAACCAAATTCCCTAAAATTTGTGGAACATTCCTTAAAAGTTTGTCAAAATACCTATTATTTACGGAAATCTCCAGAAACTTATTTGAAATATTATAAGTTGCTCAAATTTACCCAAGATTTAATAGGAAACATATCCTACGCTTGAAAATGCATTAATTTATGTAACTAAAATTCCCCAAAATTTGTGGAATATTAATTTCAAAAAAAAAACTTTAGCTGGAACGCAGCAATGGAAGAGCTTCGCTCTGAAGGAACCACCATGTTGGTCACGGTGGTCTCTGCTCCAGATAATTATGCTTCGTTATGCGTGGACTGCTGTCTTGAACACTCGACGTGTCGTTTCTGTTGCGCGAGAAGCGCCACGTCGCGCCCTTGCGGATTTTCTTTAAACCTACCAGTCCAGAACCGCAAAACTCAAATGAAGGTCATAGCGAAATCTGAACTGTACCGTGCTTATTAGTTTACTACTAGTATAATTCTCTTCACTGATTAATCAAAAACTTTTTCTCTTTCCAATTTCAACTACATGAAGGATTAAGCTTTATTTACATATGGCAAACCTTTCAGATTAATTTAAAAATAAGCATCTGTACGCATTTAAAGTCTCATGACTTTCGGCAGACTTTCTACTTACATCTATAAATATCTTTTCCAAGAAGGATTTTCTTTAAATTCCATACAAAGGTATCTATAAATGTTCCTAGAAATTCGCAATTTTCTAAAAAAATACTACAAAAAAATAATATTACGTCTTTTTAAAGATTTTGATCGTTGTTTTGATAAAAAGTAGATTTTCGTACAAAATTATCAACTTAATAATTATTTATTAAGTGTATCTGAGATGAATTTGACATGAATTAATCTTTTCTCCAACAAACGGACTAAGATTATTGTTAAATATATTCTTAGTGTTTTAGAATTTAAAAAGCATTAGTGAGCAAGAAGGCCCGACTAGCCCTTGACCAACCACCAATCAGGCCCCGACTGAAATTTTGACAACAAAAAGCCCAACAAGTCCCCGATTGGTCCCGGACTGGGTACTTTGTCAAACTTAATAACCCTACTAGCCCCCGATTAGTACCCAACTTGCAATAGGGCTAAATGGGGCTTTTTCCAAACGGGTATAATGATATTATTCTAATTACCGAATGACGTGTTTTTTGCCCGGGAATGATGAGTAAAAAAATGTTAAGCATCAAGAAAAATAATGAGATTATTTTAATTTCCAAGTGATGTGTTCATATTTTTTTCAATGGTAGAACCCATAATGTTTGACTGTAGTACATAATAAGGAGTCAATGTATATTTATGTAAAATTGTGGAGACAGGTAGGATTACAAGTCTTTTTTTGGTCCGGAAATGATGAATGACAAATTTCTCAGGATTCGGAAAAATAATGATTTTTTTAGTAATCTGTGAAAACACGTCCATACTTTTATTCAACGGCAGAACCCATAATTTGTAACGTGTAATCATGTAAAATTGAGGGGGATGTTGAATTCATACTTTTAAATGGGTTTTGCCTTTAAATGAAAGTCTAGACCTATCGATTGGGAGTTAGAAAAACATAATTATGTTCCCAAATCCTCAAAAAATTTTAATTAATAATTCCTTTTTTGAAAAAGTATATTCTTACTACATTTTTTGACATTTCACAAATGTTTCAAGATAAAACATAACGTAATAGACTCAGTCTTTTGTGAAAGAAGAAAATTTTTCCATTCAAATGATTTTAAAAGCAAACATTTCTACAAAAAGACACAGTGAACGTTATCTATTTTTTTTCACTTTATTTTCTCATCGATTATCATTTTTTAACATCCAACTAACATTTTCAATGAAGAATACAAAACATTTAAATGCTGAAGATAAAGGGAAGTAATATAAAAACCTGTTTCAAGTACGTTTCTTCATTATACAGGGTGATTTTTTTCTAACTTAAAACTTTCAAAGATCTCGAAAAGAGGCACTCTATGAAAAAATGTAATGAATCAAAAGTTTCAAGTTTAAAAAATCACCCTGTATATCAAACAAATCAAGAAACTGATTTTTTTCAAGGACCCAACGAATATTTTAATTTTCATCTTGAAATAAGTTTAAGATAGTAGACAATAATAATAAACAAAAAACTCCCATTAGCTTTTAACATTCATTTAGACTGGATTCAGCCGCACCGTACCCTGTCACGAAACTTATTTTATTTTCCATTCATCTAATCTTTAAAATTTTAATTTTTTAATTGATTCTATACCAGTCTGAAAATCTTGTTTGAAAATTTGAAAATTAAGTAATCCAATAATCTTGCATGTTGCTGCATTTATTATAAAGATCCCAGTTCAAAATCCTGACTTCGAAAAAAGATCTGTTCTGTCGACCGATGACCCAATAATGTATTTTTTAATTAAAATTGTTTAAAAAATCATAAAATTAATCAATAGATTATAATTTTTTTTAGAAATTGCCATAGAGTTCCTATTTTTTAAAGTTTTCGTGGAAAAAAAACGAATTTTGCTTTCGTAAAGTGCCTTAAATATGCATTTTTTATTAAATTTGTTTTCAAAAAAACATCATATAATGATCTATATTTCAACAAAAAATATTTTATTTAAAATAAAACCTGTTGAATTCAACCAAAAAATACGAATTTTATCAAAAATAATGAAATAGTTGAATTGTCAACAAAACAATTGGATTTTTATTGAAAAGAATGACTTTTTAAATGCATTTTTTTAATTTATACCAAAATAAATGAATTCTCGAACAAAGTAAAGAATTTGCAAAACAGAGTTTGATTTCCAAACGAAATTTAAAATTTATGAGTTAAACAGATTTTCACATTTTCGTTAGAAGAATGATTTTTTAACAATGTGGTTAAATTTCAAACAAAATAATTAGTAGCAATCCCGTAATTCCCTTATAGTCTAGGTTTAGGGTGACCAGCAGATTTTCCCTATTATTCATTTTTTGAATTTCTTTGATATGAATCCCCAGCTTCGTTCGTATGCCACAAAAAAAATTATTTGAATTTGAGCGAAAGTGGTTAGTATTCAGAGGTAGCGTAAAGTATATTTTAACAAAATATACGAATTTTTAACTAAGAAAGAAAAATTTACAGTTTAAGAAATTAACTTTAAAGAAATAATAATTTTCAAGAAATAACAAAAATTTTCCTCTAAAATTGAGAACCTTTAAAATAATTAATTTTCAAGAATGTAGTTTAGCCATTGATCAAGTAAGTGAATTGTCAACCAAAGAAAGTGAATTCTTAAAGAAAAAATGTAATGGTTTATATTTCAACAAAAAATATATTATTTAAAATAAAAGCAGTTGAATTCAACCAAAAAGACGAATTTTCTATAAAGTAGTGGAATCCTCAACCAACACGAATTAATTTTAAACAAAAAAATGTAAAGTATTTTTCAAAGAAAATTTTAATTTCTACGAATACAGATGAATTTTTAAACAAACTAACTTACATTTTAAAAGAACAATTAAATTTTTAACTTGGGTAAATAGTTGAATTTGCGCCCTGAGCGAAATGAGGAGCGAGAAATAAATTTTGCGTAGAGTAGCTAAGAAGCTCTGCTGAGCTACCTTAGGAAGATTTCTAACAGTATAGCAGCAGATTCAGTTGCCTAGTTGTTGTTTGCCATAAAGAATAAGGAAAAAAAGACTTAAGTAGCCCTGAACGTCCTGTCGTTCTCTCTAATTAACACGCGACGCTCGTCCCATCGACTACATTTTTGTCGCAGCTGCAACATTTTTTGCCTTGGTAGCTACCAAGCAACAAAGTGTCCAAGGAATGAAATCGCGAGCTGGTCAGATAAGGTGATGCAAGGAGAGTCCGAGTCCGGTGACAACGACAAGCTCAAGGAGACACAAGGAGAGGCGAGACACAAGGAGGCGAGATACGAGATTGAGAGTAGAGGCGAGCCTAGTGAGAGATGGAAGAAAAGTTACTCTTCTCGGGGCAGGGGGTGGGGGTGGGGCAGCGGGGGATGTTAGGGCTTCACTGGCTCATACAACACACAGGGCAGAGTTTAATCAGGTTCGACTAGTTAGTTGGCAGGTGCGGCGTCGCAACGGTAGGGGAAGGTCTGTCTCCAAGAAGACGAGAGCTCGTAGCGAAACAGCGCAAGAAATCAAAGCGACTCTGGGCAAAGCCACCAGACATAGCATTGTACAATGCTATGCAGTTCCCCTCTCTACAATTCCCAAGTACTTTTCCAGGGCCGTAATCAGAAACTCATTCTAGGGTCGAAAATATTTGGGCAATTTCGGGCTGGAGTCCTTCTGTTTGTAGACCCCCCGCTCCCCCCGCCACCAATTACAAGCAGAAGAGAAAAACGATTTTTTGTAAATACCTCAATAAGGGGGTCTAAAGGAGCAAATACACGAGAAGGGGGTATCTAGACACTCATTCCAGAGTTGAAAATATTTGGCTAATTTTGGACTGGACACCTTTCGTGTGTGGAACCTCTCGCCTCCTACCCCCACTTACCAGCAGAAGAGAATTTTTTTTAATATCTCAATAAGGGGCTTCAGATGACCAAATGCATTAGAAGGGGTTATTTAGACACTTATTCGAGGGTCGAAAATATTTTGTTAATTTCATTCTGGACACCTTCTGTGTGTATGATGTCACCCCCTCTCCAACTTACAAGAAGAAGAGAAAAAGATTTTTCTAATATTTCAATGAGGGGCTTCAAAAGGCCCAAATGCACTAAAAGGGGTTACTTGGACACTTAATCCAGTGTCAAAAATATTGCGCTGATTTTGGACTGCACATTGTCTCTGTATGTAGATCGCCCCTCCTCCCCCCTTAAAAAAATAAAAGAAAAAAGGATTTTTTGTAAATATCTCAATCAAGAGCTTCACAGGACCGAATACACTAGAAGGGGGTATTTAGAGACTCATTTAAGAGTCGAAAGTATTTGTTAATGTCGGACTAGAGACCTTCTCTGTGTGGAACCTCCCCCCCCCCTACTTGAAATATGAAGGATAAAAATATTATTTTTTCAAATGTCTCAATAAGGGGCTTTAGAGGCCAAAATGTAAAAAGAAGGGTTTACTTGGAAACTTATTCATGGGTCAAAAATATTTCGCCACTTTCGGACTGGAATTCTTCTGTGTGTACAATCCCCCCCTCCCCCCTTGCCACTTTTCATAAAGAAGAGAAACAATATTTTTTGTAAATATCTCAATAAGGGGATTGAGAGGGCCTGATGCACTATAAGGGGATATTTGGAAACTCATTCTAGAGTCGAAAATATTTTTCTAATTTCGGATTGGACATCTTCTCTGTATAGAACCTCCC